>NC_083574.1:52584558-52879558 GCF_027579695.1 Neoarius graeffei
AGGCCTTGAAATAAATAATTTTTCAAAATGAGTATTAATTAATAAACAGGTTCTAGATATTAAGAAGTTTGGAGATAATGACCACAAGTTTGGAGTCTGTAACACATACTTAACATACACTCATTTTTTTTCCAAGTGTTTTTCAAGGGTTTGCTTAAACTGTTTTTGAGAGTTTTTATTTAGTGGTGTTTGGTGAAATAATTTCCCTTAAATTTAAAATAACGGGAAAATAAGAAACAATCAAAAAGTAATGTTTCAAAGCTGTTTATTAATTCTTCGTACTGCACAAACTAGCCCCATCCTTTTGGCTACGAGCGGAGCCAGCTGGTAGATCAGACTTTTGCCATAGCCGGTCGGCAAAACAGCGAAAACGTCCTTCTTGAAAAGGAATGAGCGGAGAGCCTCTTCCTGCTCATGTTTCAACGAAAACTCCAAGTCTAATTCTTCTAAAACTGATTCCAAAGTGGAGTCGAACGCGCGCTGTTCACTAGCCGTAGCCATCTTTCCTGTTGTGCTTTCTCCAGCGTCGCGCAGCCTTGTCGTTACTCCTGCAAAAGCCCGCCAAAGAATCCAAACAAAAACCTTGCGTTGTGATTGGCGGGCACGATTTGATGCCCGGGGTATTTTGTTGATATGGTGCGAGGCTAGACCCACTCGTAGGCAAAAATATTTTTGGCCGCTAGGCGGGTGGGTCTAGTTTACTAGGCTAGTATAGAGGCCCATTTCCAGCAACTCTCACTCCAGTGTTCTAATGGTACAATGTGTTTGCTCATTGCCTCAGAAGGCTAATGGATGATTAGAAAACCCTTGTACAATCATGTTAGCACAGCTGAAAACAGTTGAGCTCTTTAGAGAAGCTATAAAACTGACCTTCCTTTGAGCAGATTGAGTTTCTGGAGCATCACATTTGTGGGATCGATTAAATGCTCAAAATGGCCAGAAAAATGGCTTGACTATATTTTCTATTCATTTTACAACTTATGGTGGTAAATAAAAGTGTGACTTTTCATGGAAAACACAAAATTGTCTGGGTGACCCCAAACTTTTGAACGGTAGTGTATATATATTAGGATGCATCAGTTGCCCCCTAAAAATGAAAAGTTCCTCCGATCATGATGCGTTTTTGTTTTTATGTTCCTTTTGGTAAGAAAATGCACTGGGTGAAATATTTTGACAAAATTCAAAAGTTTAATGGTGGCACCAGGAGCTCCAAGTTTTGGAAAAAGCTGCTATTTTATGACTTTTATGACAATTTCGATCACTTTTCATGAAACATTATGGCACCTTATAGAGTATACCAAATATCTTAGATACACATTTTTAGTACATATTCTAAATATATTATCAAGCACAGTTTGAGTTTTAGCTGTTCATTGAATCATTGTTCAACTACTTTTAAACAATACAAATGGATTATGAATCACATTAATGCTTCTCAATCCCCTGCAAAGGTTCTTAACATGATCTCTGGCTCACAAGAAATCAATAAATGGAGTCCAACATTGTGATTCAAACGTTATGCGAAAACATAAAATAAGCGTTTTTTGGCAAAAAATGAACCTCATGGTGCCACCATTAGACTTTTGAATATGGTCAAAAAATTTTACAGGATGTCTTTATTGGTGAAAAGGAACTCCCAAACAAAAATGCATCAGATTTTTTGAAAGTGAGGGTAACTGATGCACCCTAATATATATATATATATATATATATATATATATATATATATATATATATATATATATATATATAAAATCAGGGGCATCAGAAGCATTTTTAATGGGGGGGGGCCCAGAAAATTTTTAATTAATTAGATGCCATTTCTTGCATTCTGGTGCATTTTTAACAGGTTGTTAAACACCTAATTTTACCTACCACTGTCGCCTCACAGCAAGAAGGTCTGGGTTCGAGCCCCGTGGCCGGCGAGGACCTTTCTGTGTGGAGTTTGCATGTTCTCCCCGTGTCCGCGTGGGTTTCCTCCGGGTGCTCCGGTTTCCCCCACAGTCCAAAGACATGCAGGTTAGGTTAACTGGTGACTCTAAATTGAGCGTAGGTGTGAATGTGAGTGTGAATGGTTGTCTGTGTCTATGTGTCAGCCCTGTGATGACCTGGCGACTTGTCCAGGGTGTACCCCGCCTTTCGCCCGTAGTCAGCTGGGATAGGCTCCAGCTTGCCTGCGACTCTGTAGAACAGGATAAAGCGGCTAGAGATGATGAGATGAGATGAAATTGCCAATGGTAGACCCTCTGATGATAATGTTCTTCTAATAATATTCTATTTCTATGTCTAAGTTAGTCAAAGTCAGACAAGTTGGTTAGAATCTAACGTCTGGTCTGGTGATCTAACCTTGTCAGATATAGGGTTGTCTTGCTGCCGTCCAAAATAGTCTGCCATTCGTCCCTGGCGACCATCGCAACGGGCGATCCGAACTTTATCTTGGTGATTTTCTGATATTTTTTTCTTTGTAGTTTGGCTTTCGCCATTTCCACCAACAGAACTTCGTTTCATTATCTCATTCAAGAGAACATAAAGTTAAAGACGAGCAGGCGAGAAATGCAGACGCAAAAAAACAAACAAAATGGTTGAGTGTCACGGGTTTTTTCGTTCTCTCGCGCGTATCATTAATAGCACCATCTGTATGCTTTATCGGTAACTGCTAAGACATTGGGTGGGCTCAAGTGTGTACCCTGCGGCGCACCGAATTCCGCTCAGTTCATATGCGCGCTTGATCTGCGCGCGCATGCCTCTGGCATTCACTTCAATCCCCCCGTTACGTCGATCAGTGTACCGACTGGGGAATCGGCATATATCGCTGGGTACACACTTGAGTCCACCCATACAATGTCAGACACACAAAAAGTGGAAAGTCAGCTATTAATTTTCGTCAACATAAATACCGTATATCAAGTTATATATTTTTTTTAACTAATCATGTGTAGTAAGGGCAGGCAGGAGATTTTTATGTTGTCAGCGGGAGGTCGGGAGGATTTTCTAAATGTTCCCTAAAGCGGGAGATCTCCCACCCATGGCGGGAGAGTTGGAGCCTCTGGCAAATTAGTTGTTTTTTTTTTATATGAAAGTATGTCCCTTTACACACTCATCCAGAAGGGCAATTTTGCACAAGGCCATCTGTCTACAGCAGGAAAAAATAAAATAACAAAACACGTCTGAAAAAATCCCAAGGGAGTCTGGAGCCAGATTCGTGACGTTACCTGCGGAAGCGCCAGCAGGCTGCGCGAGCTTGCGCAGTTTCAGTGCACAGCCTGTGTAGACCAAGTTTAGCAGCAAGCGATTTTGCATTGAAATACGGAATTGTCACCTGAGCGCAATGTTACTTCACCTTTGGATGAAGAATGTAATGTTGCTACACCCTCCTACGATACATCTGTTAACCATTTTAATAATTATGCGATAATGTTGAAGAAATTTGCAGAAAAACACCAGGTCGTTTTCTCATAAACAAACCAGCGCTGACGTAGGATTCAGAAGGAGGCGTCCCGCACGCGACGTCATGAAAATCAATGTTTCCCGGGAAATCCAAATGCCAAGTTTTTTCAGAGGCGGACCAATTCGCCTCAAATGGCTTGATTTCAACTGAATTTTTCTGGTACTGTGCAAGGTGAAAAAAATTGCACAAAATGTGACAGATATTTGACCAAAGTTTAATATAAAATAGGAGAATTACATTGATCTTGCTCCTGAATTTACCCATGATATGCACTTTAAAGACTGCCTTGTCAACTTTCTCTCTGTAAATTATTGTCAATATTTTTGGAAAACACAGGCAGCATGGTGGTGTAGTGGTTAGCACTGTATCCTCACATCAAGAAGGTCCTGGGTTCGAGCCCAGGGGCCTTTCTGTGTGGCGTTTGTATGTTCTCCCTGTGTCTGCGTGGGTTTCCTCCGGGTGCTCCGGTTTCCCCCACAGTACAAAGACATGCAGGTTATGCTAATTGGTGACTCTAAATTGACCATAGGTGTGAATGCTTATGCTTCAGGACAAACTGAACAGGATGCAAGTGGACCCTTGCCTGGTCACCTGGCTCTCCAGCTACCTTACCGACAGGCCGCAGTACAGTGCTCAGCGTAAATGAGTGCACCCCCTTTGAAAAGTAACATTTTAAACAATATCTCAATGAACACAAACAATTTCCAAAAGGTTGAAAAGACAAAGTTTAATATAGCATCTGTTTAACTTCTAATGTGAAAGTAAGGTTAATAATATAAACTTAGATTACACATTTTTCAGTTTTACTCAAATTAGGGTGGTGCAAAAATGAGTACACCCCACAACAAAAACTACCACATCTAGTACTTTGTATGGCCTCCATGATTTTTAATGACAGCACCAAGTCTTCTAGGCATGGAATGAACAAGTTGGTGACATTTTGCAACATCAATCTTTTTCCATTCTTCAACAATGACCTCTTTTAGTGACTGGATGCTGGATGGAGAGTGATCCATCAAAGGGGGTGTACTCATTTACACTGAGCACTGTACATCAGGCTGAAGGACATCACGTCTGACACTGTGATTAGCAGCACCGGAGCACCCCAGGGCACGGTGCTGGCCCCTCTTCTCTTCACCCTGTACACCGCAGACTTCTGCTACAACTCAGAGCTGTGTCACATTCAGAAGTTTGCCGATGATACAACCATAGTGGGGTGTATCAGGGACAACAGAGAGGAGGAGTATAGGAGCCTGGTGAGGGACTTTGCTGTTTGGTGCAACAGGAACCATCTGCAGCTCAACACCTTGAAGACCAAGGAGCTGGTCATTGACTTTGGGAGGTCCAGAACAAGGTCACGACCAGTTCTGATCGAGGTAGTCGACGTGGAGGCTGTGGCTCCAAGTACCTCCAAGTACAAGTACCTCGGGCTGTGGCTGGACAGCAAGCTGGACTGGACTTGCAACACCATCCACCTGTACAGGAAGGGACAGAGCAGGCTGTACTTCCTGAGGAGGCTGCTGTCCTTTAACATCTGCAGGAAACTCCTGTGGATGTTCTATCAGTCTGTGGTCGCCAGTGTCCTGTTTTACACCGTGGTGTGCTGGGGGGGCAGCACATCCAAGAAGGACACATCCAGGCTGGACAAACTGATCAGGCAGGCCGGCTCTGTGGCCGGCATGAAGCTGGACTCTCTGGTGATGGTGGCAGAGAAGAGGTCTATGGACAAACCACTGAACATCATGGACGATGCTAGTTACCCTTTGCACACCGTCATCAGCAACCAAAGGAGCCTGTTCAGTGACAGAATGCTCCTTCCCAAGTGCAGGATGAACAGACTCAAAAACTCCTTTGTCCCTCACACCATCAGACTGTACAACTCCTCTCTGGGGGGAGGAGGGGTAACAGGAGGACAGAGGACGGGAAGGAGCAGTAGCCTAGCCTGATAAAAAGCAATACTGGACAATGTGCAATATAAATGTGCAATACCTCTCCTGCTATATTTTTTCTTTTTTCCCTTCATATTTTATTTTTTATATTTGTATATGTTAATACAGGGGCGCCACGGTGGTGTAGTGGTTAGTACTGTCGCCTCACAGCAATAAGGTCCGGGTTCGAGCCCCGTGGCCGGCGAGGGCCTTTCTATGTGGAGTTTGCATGTTCTCCCCGTGTCCGCGTGGGTTTCCTCCGGGTGCTCCGGTTTCCCCCACAGTCCAAAGACATGCAGGTTAGGTTAACTGGTGACTCTAAATTGACCGTAGGTGTGAATGTGAGTGTGAATGGTTGTCTGTGTCTATGTGTCAGCCCTGTGATGACCTGGCGACTTGTCCAGGGTGTACCCCGCCTTTCGCCCGTAGTCAGCTGGGATAGGCTCCAGCTTGCCTGCAACCCTGTAGAAGGATAAAGCGGCTAGAGATAATGAAATGTGATGAGATATGTTAATACGTAATTTATCTAGAAGTTTTCTCTATTTTCTATTCTCTGTTTATTCTGTAATGATGCTGCTGGAATTTTAATTTCCCTGAGGGAACCCTCCCAAAGGGATCAATAAAGTTCTATCTATCTATCTATCTATCTATCTATCTATCTATCTATCTATCTATCTATCTATCTATCTATCTATCTACAACCCCGATTCCAAAAAAGTTGGGACAAAGTACAAATTGTAAATAAAAACAGAATGCAATAATTTACAAATCTCAAAAACTGATATTGTATTCACAATAGAACATAGACAACATATCAAATGTCGAAAGTGAGACATTTTGAAATTTCATGTTAAATATTGGCTCATTTGAAATTTCATGACAGCAACACATCTCAAAAAAGTTGGGACAGGGGCAATAAGAGGCTGGAAAAGTTAAAGGTACAAAAAAGGAACAGCTGGAGGACCAAATTGCAACTCATTAGGTCAATTGGCAATAGGTCATTAACATGACCTATAAAAAGATAAAAAGAGCGTCTTGGAGTGGCAGCGGCTCTTAGAAGTAAAGATGGGAAGAGGATCACCAATCCCCCTAATTCTGCGCCGACAAATAGTGGAGCAATATCAGAAAGGAGTTCGACAGTGTAAAATTGCAAAGAGTTTGAACATATCATCATCTACAGTGCATAATATCATCAAAAGATTCAGAGAATCTGGAAGAATCTCTGTGCGTAAGGGTCAAGGCCGGAAAACCATACTGGGTGCCCGTGATCTTCGGGCCCTTAGACGGCACTGCATCACATACAGGCATGCTTCTGTATTGGAAATCACAAAATGGGCTCAGGAATATTTCCAGAGAACATTATCTGTGAACACAATTCACCGTGCCATCCGCCGTTGCCAGCTAAAACTCTATAGTTCAAAGAAGAAGCCGTATCTAAACATGATCCAGAAGCGCAGACGTCTTCTCTGGGCCAAGGCTCATTTAAAATGGACTGTGGCAAAGTGGAAAACTGTTCTGTGGTCAGACGAATCAAAATTTGAAGTTCTTTATGGAAGTCAGGGACGCCGTGTCATTCGGACTAAAGAGGAGAAGGACGACCTGAGTTGTTATCAGCGCTCAGTTCAGAAGCCTGCATCTCTGATGGTATGGGGTTGCATTATTGCGTGTGGCATGGGCAGCTTACACATCTGGAAAGACGCCATCAATGCTGAAAGGTATATCCAGGTTCTAGAGCAACATATGCTCCCTTCCAGACGACGTCTCTTTCAGGGAAGACCTTGCATTTTCCAACATGACAATGCCAAACCACATACTGCATCAATTACAGCATCATGGCTGCGTAGAAGAAGGGTCCGGGTACTGAACTGGCCAGCCTGCAGTCCAGATCTTTCACCCATAGAAAACATTTGGCACATCATAAAACGGAAGATACGACAAAAAAGACCTAAGACAATTGAGCAACTAGAATCCTACATTAGACAAGAATGGGTTAACATTTCTATCCCTAAACTTGAGCAACTTGTCTCCTCAGTCCCCAGACGTTTACAGACTGTTGTAAAGAGAAAAAGGGATGTCTCACAGTGGTAAACATGGCCTTGTCCCAACTTTTTTGAGATGTGTTGTTGTCATGAAATTTAAAATCACCTAATTTTTCTCTTTAAATGATACATTTTCTCAGTTTAAACATTTGATATGTCATCTATGTTCTATTCTGAATAAAATATGGAATTTTGAAACTTCCACATCATTGCATTCCGTTTTTATTTACAATTTGTACTTTGTCCCAACTTTTTTGGAATCGGGGTTCTATCTATCTATCTATCTATCTATCTATCTATCTATCTATCTATCTATCTATCTATCTATCTATCTATCTATCTAATGTGAGTGTGAATGGTTGTCTATGTCTATGTGTCAGCCCTGCGATGACCTGGCGACTTGTCCAGGGTGTACCCCGCCTCTCATCCATAGTCAGCTGGGATAGGCTCCAGCTTGCCTGTGACCCTGTAGGACAGGATAAGCGGCTACAGGTGATGGATGGATGGATTTTTGGAAAACTTTTCCTCCTGGTTTGATGGTTCCTTCTGGTTATGCTTGGGGATAGTCACAAATGTTTCGATTTTGTAAAAGATGGAGTTGTGCGATTGGCCTACTATGCTTACATTTATGCCTTCTTTTTAAGCAAATTTTTAAAAATATATTTACTTACTTAATCCTCTTCACGCATGGATGCGCATAAGACCGCCACCAGAGCTCGCCACCGTGGTCTGTCAGAAGCACACTTCTCTAGGTAACCCCAGGTCCATCCCTGCTCCTTCATCTCCTTTTCCACAGTCCTCCTCCAGGTCTCTTTTGGTCTGCCCCTGTTTCGCCGGCCATCTGGAGTCCATCTGAGGGCTACTCTCTGTAGTGACGCTGGTGGCATGCGCAGCACGTGTCCAATCCATCTCCATCGGCGCAGTTGAACTTCTTGTGTGATGGATTTTGTTGAAGTTTTTTGGTGCAGTTCAGCATTGGGAATAGTGTTTGGCCAAAATATTTTCAGAATTCTTCTGAGGCAGCGGTTCTGGAAGACTTCCAATTTGTGGCTGATGGTATTGGTCATTTTCCATGATTCTGAGCCATACAGAAGAGTGCTCAGGATGTTGTGTTTGAAAAGCCTGATCTTTGTGGTGGTGCTGATGTTCTTCGCTCTCCAAGTGCTTCTCAGTGCTGTAAACACCTGGCTGGCTTTGGAAATTCATGCTCTGATCTCCTCCTCTGTATTGCCATTCCTGCTCATTTTTGATCCCAAATAAGTGAAGTGTTCTACATCTTCTATTTCTTTCCCATTGGTGATAATGGCTGCTTCCATCCTGCTGTTCATTCTGAGGTGCTTGGTCTTCTTGGCGCTGATCTTCAGCCCAATCTGCTCTGCTGTATTTGCCATGGTGGTGATCTTGGCCAGCATGTCTTGATGTCGGTGTGAGAGCAGCACTACATCGTCCGCAAAATCCAGATCTTCCAGGCATGAGGTGAGTGTCCAGTGGATTCCTCTTCTTCCCTCTGCAACTGTCTTCTTCATGATCCAGTCCATTCCTAGGATAAACAGAAACGGAGAGAGAATGCATCCTTGCTTCACACCGCTGTTTACGTGGAATGCCTCTGTCAGTTCTGTGTTGCAAATTACTTTTGATACAAAGTCTTGGTACAGCATCTTCACAATGTTCACCACCTTCTCTGGGATGCTGTACTGGCAAAGAATCTTCCACAAGGAGTCACGGTGGATACTATCAAAAGCCTTTTCCATATCCACAAAGTTGGCGTAGATGGGGGCATTCCACTCCTTGCTCTGTTCTAGGATCTGCCGCAGTGTGAAAATGTGGTCTGCACAGGATTGGTTTGGTCTAAATCCTGCCTGCTCCTGTCTGATGTGACTCTCTAGTGCCTGTACTAGTCTTGTGTGGATGACTTTGCTGAGAATCTTGCTGGTGATGGAGAGCATATATATTTGGGTCGGTCTCAGAAACTGGGTACTGTGGGGGTACCCCACTAAATATACTCACAGTCAATAAACTATACGGTTTTGAATGGTGATGTTGGTTTTAATTTGAAATAAAATGATGAAATAAATAATACAGATAAAACTTAATCTTTGTGAACACTCTTCAAAATTTGGCAAAAATTCTGCAAATTTGTGGAAAAATGGCGGCTTGATCTGGGACATGATAAATGGTTGACTACATCACATTCCCTTAAAAAGGTTGTAGTCCACTGCAAAGTCTACAGTTATCACTAATTGTATTTTAAGTTGTAACTTTATACACCTAAGGATTGGTGCGCTCACAGAATAATCATAACTGTAATAAAACGTCATGCAAAATATTTGATCACCGTTATAACTCCATTTTCCGCAAACCCAAAACCAATACGATCGTGTGTTTTGATCTAAACGGAAAGCCTCAGGGTCAAGGTCACTACCTCACCAAAAGTAGTAACTTAAACTCACTACGCCATATAAAACTTTAGTTATAAATCTGCAATTTTGTTTTTTAAAACGAAAGCTGAAAGTTAGGTATAGAATATGTTTCTTACAGAATATGTTACGATGGTAGCTGGTCTTGTATGAATTTCTGAGCTATAAAATGAGTTGTGGTCTATTTTTTACCGTAGCATGTTATTTGTGTGCGGGGAAGGACACACATTAACAATTTGTATGTGTAGAATGGAATTTTCCACTCCAACAGTTAGAAGTTGATCGTGCTTCCATTTGCGGTCTCTGTTACGCGAGTGATCTGTTCAGACATTATCACTGAAAAGGTGAGTTTTGACAGTTTTATTTTGTTTTAGTCTTGCAGTATAAGGCAATAGAATGGTTCTTTTTCATCTTACTTTCATATTTCGTAGTGTTTGTGTATTTTTGGCCAATATTTTGCAACCATGGTCAATTTAGATCGAACTTTTGATAGAATCTACGGCCAGTCATTTTGCCCCGCTCCCGCCTCGCGCTCCATCCGGTGCGGTAGTGATGTCCCGTTGCTCGCGCGCTGCAGCAGAGACCCGCGCGACCTTCAGCCGGTACAGTCGCTGTTCTTTTACCACCGCCGTTATTCTCAGCTTTCCGGTGTGTTCTTGATTTTTCCATTATGTCCTATTGTCCTATTTCGCCATATCAAATACCCAAAATGTATCATATTATTCATATTTACATGAATAATCAATTCAGTCATCATAACTTGGCATTTTTAACCCAAGCAATCAAAAAGAGGAAATTTATTCAATATTTTCACTCATCTGTGAAGGAGGGGCTTTAATTCTTCATGATGTAGTTATTTTATATGTAAATCAATTTTACGAAAGCATTTGAATTGTAATAAAAAAAAAATTCCACAGTGGAGGCCAGATAAAGCAAAATACTATCTTTATTTTTATTAAACATGACAAAAGAAACATTGAGTGTTAGGTAAATGCAAAAAAAAAAAAGTAAAATTAGAAAATTTTGTCCCAAATGAGAGACCAGTTTCTGAGACGGACCCATTTACAATTGCCGACAATATCAATATCGTTTCTTCAATTGCCTTGCAGCACAGTATTGACATTTTCCCTTAGGTTTGTAAGATATTGATATTCCCTTGCTGAGTTGGCCGCTTGCAGTAGTGAGGCAGGTGAAGAGGGAAGAATCAGGGCGGGGTTTCCCAAAAGCATCGTAGCACAAAGATCATCATTAAATGGTCGCACGAGCATCACAATGAACACTCTCTCTCGCTCCTAGTTAAGATGCTCTTAGCGTTAAGAGGCTTTTGGGAAACCCACCCCAGATCGATGTGGTGAACAGACAGAAGAAGGAAAGTGTGACTGCTACTTCATTCCGAAAACAGACAAAAATAAAAAAATTAAAATTAAAATTAAAAAAAAGTCCACGGCTTTGATGGTCTAATTCAAATTGATGACTTTTACTCAAAATTATGCACAGATGTTATGTTTATTGTCATTAATGAACGTGATTCCATCATGACTATATTATTATTATACTCGGATTGTTACAGTATTAATGCTTACTACACTATAATAAAAGGCATTTCAAAATAATGTTGAAATTCAATAAAATGTAAAACGTTCCCAGCTTGAATCCAATCTAATTGTGATTAAATGATTAGAGATTAAATATGGTAGCAGTAGCACTTTGCTTGTGTTGATTTAGTGTAGACTACTTTTTGTTTTGTTTTATTTGTTCCTGGACAGGGAGATCACGAGCCGCATCTGCCAAGCGTCCTCTGCTTTCGGGTGTCTTCGCAAATGTGTCTTCACGAATCATCACCTATGAATCAAGACGAAAGTCTCAGTCTACCATGCCGTCTGTGTCTCTACCCTCCTGTATGGATGTGAGGCCTGGACCCTGTACAGGAGGCAAGTCAAGATGTTGGAAGCCTTCCACATCCGATGCCTTCAGCACATCCTTGGCCTCACCTGGGAGGATCGCGTCCAGCACACCAAGATCCTCAGCACTGTGGGATCTTCCAGCATCGAGTCCGTCCTCCTCCATCGTGTCCTTCGATGGACTGGACACATCATCTGCATGCACTCCTCTTGCCTTCCTCACCTGGTCCTCTATGGCAAACTTGCTGAAGCAAGCGCCCCCGTGGGCACCCAAAGAAGAGATGGAAGGACCACCTGAAGTTGTCCCTGAACGCATGCGGCATCCCTCCCGGAGACCTTGAGACATTTGCCTCCAACCGGACCACTTGGAGGAGCACAGTCAAGAATGGAATCCAGCGCTTTGAAGAGAAGCGCACAAGAGACCGGGAGGAGAAGCACGCAGCCCGAAGATTCCACCCAACTGCCCCAGCCGGCGTCTTCCCTTGCACCATCTGCCTCCGGATTTGTGGGTCCCGCACTGGTCTCCGTTCTCACATGCGGGCCCATGGAAGGCATTGAGGGGATGGACATTGGAGGGGAGGAAGATGAAACGTCATTGTTGGCCGAATCCCATTTCACCCCTTGGACCAACCCCTTGGCCCTTCCCCTCCATTTTGCGCGTTCACGTGAAGGGGTAGGGGTATCCCAATCCCAGTTAACGCGGAGGGGTAGGGGAAGGGGTAGGGCTTCTGTACCCCTCCAAACGGAGATTTTCCTGGAGCAGACTCCGAACGAAGGGGTTTGAGTGATTTCCCACAATGCCATGCGGATTTCAGCGAGATTTCATGCGGATTTCATAAAGATGGCGGTTCCCGCGGCGAAAGATTGTCATAAATGTATTTTCTCCATTATTTACGTGTTTTAAGTTGTTATCCAGAGGAAACACGCCGCTTGATTCGCTTTCGAGCTGAGAATGAGCAGCAATTTCTGAAATCCAAGCTGCTGCTAAAAAGCTTTGAGAGTGAGTATTGTTTTCGGTTGCTTTACTGCATACGTTTTGTTCTGTTATTCTCGCTTTTATTGTTTACATGAGTGTTCTGACACCTCATTCTGTCGGATGTGGTGCACGAAGCGCCAAAGATATCCCATTCAGTGGTGTTAGTTAACAAATCACACCCTGCCAGCAGAGATTTCTGGCTCTGACTGTAGCGGCTGGTCGCAGCCAATGACGCATTTGGTCGCGTTTTGCTAACGTAAACGCTGACGGAGGTACGCGATGACGTATGCGATCGTTGAAGGGCTATCCCAGTACGTAAGGGTTGAATTTCAAGCCCTATCCCTTGTAGCTCAGTTTCAAGGGGAAGGGCCAAGGGGAAGGCGGAGGGGAAGGGGAAGGGGGAGGGGTAGGGGTAGAAATTAGAATTGGGATTGGGCCGTTGACCACAATGGACTGCCATAAGCAACTTTTTGTTTTATTGGAAATTTTTGAACAGGTTTATTGAACCTGATCTTGGAAAATGTTGCAGTTCCCTCTGGAGGGATCAGAACCTATATACCAATACTGCATTTCCAAAACAACTGAAGCTTCACTTTAGCTATATAAACTGCATTGCTATTTCTAGTTAGATCATACACATGTCATATCACATATAGAGTACATATACAGTATTAAGTGAAAGGGAGTAGGATTTATGGTTTATTCTCTCATCTCCAAATATATCATGTTATTATGAGACCAGGTTAAGGGAACACGGATTTATTTTATTTTTTTCAGGGACTCTTCTTTCTTTTGTTGCTATTTATCTCAAATGTCATGTGACATACAGTACACTCACTGGTCACTTTAATAGGAACTTGTTCTTGATTCTAGGTTCCTGTTCTTGGCTGCAGGAGTGGAACCCAATGTGGTCTTCTGCTGTTGCATGCTGAGATACTTTTCTGCTCGCCATGGTTATAAAGAGTTGCTATGAGTTACTATAGCCTTCCTGGCAGCTTGAACCAGTCTGGTCAATTTCCTCTGAGCTCTCTTATCAACAAGGCGTTTCCACCCACAGAACTGTCGCTCACACAATGTTTTTTGCACCATTCTGTGTAAACTCTAGACACTGTTGTGTGTGAAAACCCCAGGAGATCAGCAGTTTCTGAAATACTCAAACCAGTCCATCTGGCTCAAACCAACACCCATACTACAGTGAAAGTCACACTTTGAGATCACAATTTTTCCTGTTCTGATGTTTGAAGTGCACATTAACTGAAGCTCTTGATTTGTATCTGCATGATTTTATACATTGTGCTGCTGTCAAGGGATCGGCTGATTAGAGAACTGCATAAACCAGCAGGTGTACCTAATAAAGTGGCCGGTGAGTGTATAACATGAAACATGACTCATGTTGCTAGAATAATTTTAAACAATTTGTATCCTAAACATTAGACTGCTTTGAGATTTCTCCTCTGATTAAATTTCACCTTCATATTATATTTCTGGGCAGCACGGTGGTGTAGTGGTTAGCGCTGTTGCCTCACAGCAAGAAGGTCCAGGTTCGAGCCCCGTGGCCGGCGAGGGCCTTTCTGTGTGGAGTTTGCATGTTCTCCCCGTGTCCGCGTGGGTTTCCTCCGGGTGCTCCGGTTTCCCCCACAGTCCAAAGACATGCAGGTTAGGTTAACTGGTGACTCTAAATTGACCGTAGGTGTGAATGTGAGTGTGAATGGTTGTCTGTGTCTATGTGTCAGCCATGTGATGACCTGGCGACTTGTCCAGGGTGTACCCCGCCTTTCGCCCGTAGTCAGCTGGGATAGGCTCCAGCTTGCCTGTGACCCTGTAGAACAGGATAAAACTGCTAGAGATAATGAGATGAGATGAGATATTATATTTCTGAAACACTGAAAATGTGAAGATAGCTGGACTTTTTGTACTGGCAAAAGCTGTTAAACAAACAATTATACAAACGTCTACTAAGTAGCTTCTGTTGGTTCAGTGTTCTTGGTTTTTTTTTTTTCCCCCCACTATAACTAATTTAAACCTTCAGTAAATCAAAACAGGAAGCAGGTTCTGGGGTCGAACCTGCTGGCCGCCTGAGGCCTTTCTGTGTGGAGTTTACAGTTTCTCCTCATGTCTGTGTGGGTTTCCTCTGGGTACTCCAGTTTCCTCCCATATTCTAAAGACATGTGGATTAGGTCAACTGGTGGCTGTCTGTCTCTGTGTTAGCCCTGTGATAGACTGGTGACCTGGCCAGGATGTACCCCACCTCTTGTCTGAAGTCAGCTGGGATTGCCTTCAGCTTCTCCTGTAACCTGCAATGAATAAAGAGTCTAGATAATGAATGGAAGTTGAGGATAATATTATGGAATCACTCAATGTTGATGGAAAAATGATGCATTCATTAAAAAAAAAAATCACGATTAGTATTTTGTTGCTCCTTCTCAGGATTTTATGATGCCATGGACTTCACTCATCATGGGCCGCCGGTCGTCACATTTTGACTATGGATAACATCCGTCCTCTATCTATCCATGGAACTTTGGCAGCTATGGCTGTGGCTGTAGAGCCCTATGTGTGAGTGGCAGTCCCTGCCGCAAAGGTTGCATAGGAAGGTGGTTACTGTTGGGTTGAAAGCACTGCGCTCTCGACGGTGTGCCCACCTGGCCGCTGCCTCTTCTAATAACCTAGTCTCACCTGCTTGAAGCTGCTGGTTTAGGGTGTGTTTCCACTTTAGGCGATCTACTGAAATCATCTCCCAAGACTTGACATCAGTGTCCAGGTGGATGTAAGCCTGGGCAAAATGATATGGAGGACAAGCTGTAGCCCATGTAGCATGCCCCCCCTCTCCACGACGCTAGTGGATCCAACGGAACAACAGAGCTGTTACAGTTTGGCAGCAGCGAGGTCGCAGGAGCTGCCAGAACGAAGTTGGAGGTAACAACGAACTGCCTTGGGGACTCCGACTCCCATTTTGCATGCTGGCCGTTGGCTCACGAGGAGCTCATCCGCCCTTTGACAGGTCTTGTTTTTAGTCCTGCTGGGTGACATGCCACCCTCCTCACCAGTGAACCGGAGAACACTGGTGGGGGAGCCGGTTTAGATGCCAACTACCCGTCCATGCGGCAGGTTGTACTGGGTTACATGTTACCAGTAGCAGAGTGAGCTGACCTGACCTGACCTGACCTGACCTGGGGACTTCACTAATGAAAAACAATATTCTCCATCAAGCTGCTTCCAAAATCCTCGAATAGCTGTTGACGGATCAGCTTTGCAGGACAGAGCCTTATCATGGGCCTTTTTTTTTAATTTCCACCATGTCATTGAGATGATATGCCTTTCCTGAAGAAAAGCTTTAACACTCTTTGCTTTGTAGCAAGATGCATTATCAACCTGAAAACTGACTTCACCACCACCACCACCACTATTTTCTACCAACGGAATGAGAAAAGCGTCCAAAATATCAATGTACACCTGTGCATTGACTGTTATGGTAATGATTGCCATCTTCTCTGGTCTTTTACCTGACATGCAACCCTGTATCATAAATGAGTGGGGAAATTTGATTGTTTTCTTCACAGTCATCTTTACAGTTGTGTTCAAATAAATAGCAGTGCAGCATTTAAAAAAAAGTGAATACATGAAATATTTTAATAGCTTTTGTTTCCATATTTCAAATGTAGTGGAAACATTACACAATTAATTCCAAAGCAAAGCATGAACAAATTTTATCAAGTCTGCATTATTCTTTAACAGGAAGAAAGAAAAGGAATATTCATCTGTTTAAAAATTCCAGTGTCTACATTTTTCTCCTCAAACTCAAACTGAACTCATATTTAGTTACGTAACCATTGTTTTTGATAACTGCTGCCGTCTGCATTGCATCGAGTCAAATAACTTCTGGCACCTATAAACAGGGATTTCAGCCCGGGATGAATGAACTACATTCCACAGTTCCTGTGAATTTTTCGGTTTTGCTTCAGAAACTGCATTTTTAATGTCACCACACAAGTTTTCAATGGGGTTGAGGTCAAGGGGATTGATCTGGCCACTCCATTACCTCAATCCTTTTTACCTGGAACCAAGATATTGCTCGCTTACTCGCAGAGCATTTTTTAACATAGTTACTGGGAGACCAAATGGTCTCCCAGTGGCCAGATTTGGTCTCCTAGTCAATGCCAAACCAGCTTCACTGGGAGACCAAATTTTAAACCAAGTTATGTCTTATCATTTGGTTCAATCAGTTGCAATTAATTAACCAAGTACCATGTAAGTATACATTTAACAAGGAAAACGAAGATCTATGTTATAAGATATACACGCAAGATCATGTTAGTTAAGAAAAACAAAACTAAAATTTTGTTACTGAGATGGCTGATGTCAGAATCCGATGTCATTACTGTGTAACTTTGAGTGTCTTTGATATAACATTTGTGCTTGGTAATTGCTCTTGATAGCTGTGTAGTCACTGTAGTGTGTTTGTCTGTATGGTGATTGGTGAACCATTTTGCATCACAGAATATGCCGCAGCGGTGCAGCCGCATGGACTCTGGGGCTGTGATTGTATTGCCCAGACCAGTTGGTCTCCTAGTGGAAAATCCTTAAAAAATGCTCTGCTTACTCGTGTGTTTGGGGTTGTTGTCTTGTTGAAACACCCATTTCAGGGGCGTTTCCTCTTCGGCATATGGCAACATAATTTCTGCAAGTACTTTGATGTCTTCAAACTGATCCATGATCCCTGGTATACGATAAATAGGCCCAACACCATAGTATGAACAAGATCAACTGTGCGCTACTGCTCACTTACGTATCCCCTTGCTCTCGCTTAGTATGCAAGCAATCGAAGGAATAGGACGCTTATTATAAATGTTGACTTCAACAAATAATTAACCCTGAAACAAGTAAGTAAAGAGCAGTGTTCTCCCCAGGGATTTCAAATAGCATCCTGGTAAACTGTCATTTTGAAATAGCATTTTGCTTCTTGAAATAGCTTCAAAATCCACCCAATATGTTTTGTGAACACATTCAGTTGGTAAACAGGAAGTCGATATGGGACAGACCTGAAAACGGTATACACAGTATAGAACCCCAAGCTGAAGCTCGGTACCAAATATCAAGCAGTTGTGATTTGTAGTTGCTGAGAAAAGTGTTAAGAAAATTTTGTAAATCCATGCTATATGTTTCGTAAATACATTCAGTCGGTAAACAGGAAGTTGATGTGCGACAGACCTGAAAATGGTACACACGGTATAGAACCCCAAGCTGAAGTTTGGTACCAAGTACCAAGTGGCTATGATTTGTGGTTGCTGAGAAAAAGGGTGTTTCAGACAGAGAAATACGGAGATATGGACGGACGGATGGACTGAGGTAAAAACAAACAAACAAACAAACAAACAGTATACCCCCTCTCCAAAAAACATCCCCATATTTTTGCGCCACCATGCTTCACTGTCTTCTCAGTGTACTGTGGCTTGAATTCAGTACCTGTGGTTTGTCTGACATACTATCGATGACCACTAGACTCATCAGTCCACAGAATATTATGCCATTTCTCTTTGGGCCAATCGGTGTGTTCCTTGGCAAATTTTAACTGATTCTGCACAAGCTGTTTTTTCACCACTGGTGCTTTATGGGGGATTCTTGCTGATATCTTAGCTTCAATCAAACGTCTTCTGACTGTAACAGTACTTGCATCTAATTTTAGATCATCTTCAATCTTTCTGGAGGTGATGATTAGCTGAATCTTTGCCATTCTGACTTTTCTTAACAGTAGTTGCTTGTTTTCTTCTGCATGTTTCGGGTTTTTATTGCCATTTTAAAGCATTTGAGATCATTTTAGCTGAGTGTCCTATAATTTGCTGCACTTCTTTATGTGTTTTCCCGTCTCCAATCAGCTTTTTAATTGAATTACATTGTTCCTTTGAAGAATGTTTGATTGGAATGACCCTTTTTACTTAGCAATTTGTAAGGAAATATATTTTATAACAATGTGTGAAACATTTGCTTCCCTTCTTCCTAAAAGAAAATATCTTGCAAATAAACAAATTGAGCTAAAAGTCGGTCTTTATGTCTCATCTCATCTCATTATCTCTAGCCGCTTTATCCTTCTACAGGGTCACAGGCAAACTGGAGCCTATCCCAGCTGACTACGGGCGAAAGGCAGGGTACACCCTGGACAAGTCGCCAGGTCATCACAGGGCTGACACATATGCCGCTTTTCCACTACAAACGCGGCTGAGTCGGGCTGAGCCGTGCCGTGCCGAGTTGGGCTGAGTCGAGCTGAGTGGGGCTATTGAAGTTGCATTTCGACTACAACCGCGCTGAACCGTGCTGGCTGGAAGTGGGTGGACACATTGGGTGGAGTTAGCGAAAGTGGGTGGACGTCAGGTGATGTCGTTAAGCGGCGCAAACAGTGACATCAGTGATCTTTTAAGCGGTAGTCTCACAACCCGGATAGTAAACAATAAACATGGAGGACATGGAGTCGTTAATGTTGCTGGTCTTGGTGCTGTGGCTTGTTGTCACCGACAACGCCAACAGATACTGGCAAGAGTGTATAGATGAGGCGAGACGCATAAGGCTTCAGAAATTCTTGTAATTCGTAATTCTCCTTCTTCCGGGTTTGCGGTGTTTACAGATCCCAGCGTGCTCGCGGGGCGTGTGTGGGCATGTGAGGACACTCCTCCTCACCAATCAGTGCACAGGGGAGTGTCTGCTCATGCCCCCAACCTCACTCGGCACGGTTTGGCTCGCTTCAGCCCTACTCCAAAACGGTGCGAGTTTTAGGGGCTAAGCAGGACTGAAGCGAGCCGAGTCGTGCTGTTTTTTGGTAGTCGAAACGCGAGCCGTGTCGGGCTGAAGTGAGCTGAAAAAGGGTAGTGGAAAAGGGCCAATAGACACAGACAACTATTCACACCTACGGTCAATTTAGAGTCACCAGTTAACCTAACCTGCATGTCTTTGGACTGTGGGGGAAACCGGAGCATCCAGAGGAAACCTACGCGGAGAACATGCAAACTCTGCACAGAAAGGCCCTCGCTGGCCACGGGGCTCGAACCCGGACCTTCTTGCTGTGAGGCGACAGTGCTAACCACTACACCACCGTGCTGCCCTATAAAAAAGCTGCGTGTTGAATTTGTTCTTAACGACATAACCGCTAAAGTGATGAAAACAGACGGGAATATTTTTTGTCAGGGAGGCCGCCATAACTCCATTGTGTGTGATGTCATTTTCTGCGAGCACAATGGAGGTCTACAAGTGCATGCTCTACTAGACTATAATATAATATTATGGTCTAACGTGACTTCTTGGTCAATTTGTTTGCATTTTTCCACAAAAATGATGGCAACGCAGTATTAGAAAAGGAATCAAAATAAAGTAGTGGCTAGTTTATTGCCTGTTTATTTAAAAAAAAAATATATTTACCTATGGGGCGGCACGGTAGTGTAGTGGTTAGTGCTGTCGCCTCACAGCAAGAAGGTCCTGGGTTCGAGCCCCGTGGCCGGCGAGGGCCTTTCTGTGCGGAGTTTGCATGTTCTCCCCGTGTCCGCGTGGGTTTCCTCCGGGTGCTCCGGTTTCCCCCACAGTCCAAAGACATGCAGGTTAGGTTAACTGGTGACTCTAAATTGACCGTAGGTGTGAATGTGAGTGTGAATGGTTGTCTGTGTCTATGTGTCAGCCCTGTGATGACCTGGCGACTTGTCCAGGGTGTACCCCACCTTTCGCCCGTAGTCAGCTGAGATAGGCTCCAGCTTGCCTGCAACCCTATAGAAGGATAAAGCGGCTAGAGATAATGAGATGAGCTATTTACCTACTTATCTTCCATCTGTTTGATGCGTGACGTGGTATGCTGTCGTGCTGTCTGTGTTTTGTGGTGAAACAAAGTCAGGATCACGTCTGGCTTCAGTTGTCGCTTCTGTCTCATATCTCACTTGTTCCCAGTGATTTTTTTTCATACAAATCCTCCACAAAACAATCTTCTGTAAAGCAATCACTGCACAATTTGCTGTGTTTTCCCGGAGTAAAGTTTTCTCGCTTTACTTGATGAAGCCACTTGGCCAAACGTCTTGGATCCAGGATGGAATGAGGAAGACGTGCAGAATCCTACGTCACACTGTGCTGCCCTTGTTTTAGTCTCCTAATACCAGTGTTGTAGTCGAGTCACTAAACTTTGAGTCCGAGTCCAGTCTCGAGTCCCCAGTGTTCAAGTCCAAGTCATTAAAAAAAAATTTGAGTTGAGTCAGAGAACAAGACTCCAACCGCACCGTTTGACGGTGCCTGTTTTAGCGCCATTAACATTAGTTTGTTCCTGAACATGATGTATGAACAGGTGAATGCGCATTCTCTTTGTCAGGGAGTGTGAAGTATTCTGTCAGAGATGGTTGGGAGATGGATGTAAGTGCAGAAGGTGTGTTTATTAATACAAGTGAAGACGGTAAACAATACAGAATGACAGGCAAAATCATAAAACAGTGAAACAGTTAATAGGTTGAGCGAGGAACAAACAGGCTATCGTAGACTCGGCAGAATCAAAGACAAGAAACAGGAAATCAGGGATCAGGAAACCAAACAAGGAAATAAGGCTCAGTAACGTGTCAGCAATGCAACTCAATACTTCGCAATGTAAGTGTGTTTTCACAGTTTTTATATAGGCGTGCTGATTACACCTTAATCCTGTGCAGGTGTGAGTTGTTTATGGTGCAATAGCGAGAGTCCGCTTGGTGCGTGCGCTGTCCGGAGCGCGCCCAAGAGTCTATGTGATGCACGCGCCAAGGCATGCAGGTGTGACGCTCTTGCACAAAATTAGTACAAAATTAATGTAGATATAAATATCTTAGGGCAAATTATTATGACGTTACGAAAAAAATCAAGAAAAAATCCGAGCCCTCGTCTGCAATTTACAAGTCCGAATGCAGTTAATGTACGAGTCTGAGTCATCAGTGCTCAAGTCCAAGTTGAATCACAAGTCCTTAAAATTAGGGCACGAGTCAGATCCGAGTCCGAGTCCTGGACTCAAGTACTACAAGTCTGCCTAATACATTCATGTATCTGGCTAAGTGCTAAAAGTCGCACTTGGAAAAGGAATCAAAATAAAGTACACATCGTACAGTTTTGCTACGATGGCTGAGGACTACAGTTGCCATGATAACTTTAGGACTGCGGTTGTCATGAACAGTTTTGCACTCAAGTCTCCATCAATGAACAGTTTATAACTTCAACAAAACAGACTTCATGTTAGAACTATAATGAATTTCCTGGTTTCACAGTTGTACTTTGTGACTATATAGGACACAGTTATAGAAGCAAGTGATTTATAATCACGCTATCTGTTATCACCCAGATGAGGATGGGTTCCCTTTTGAGTCTGGTTCCTCTCAAGGTTTCTTCCTCGTGTCGTCTGATGGAGTTTTTCCTTGTCACCGTCGCCACAGGCTTGCTCATCAGGGATAAATAAATAAATGTATTACAAATAAATTTGACTTGACTTGACTTGACTGTTTGACTTGGAATAAACTGAGAAACATCTCTGAACTGGTCTCTGTGTCAGTGATGTCACTCCCGGATCTGAGAGGAAACCAGTTACTGAGCGGCAGATACACAGGGATTATTGACTCAATCTTCTGTTCTCAAAACTTGGATGCACACCATTACAGAATCTAACAATAACACTCATTTAATATTTACTAATTATTCTGTAGTTCTGGAGAAGGTTTAATAATAGGGTAGTGCTTTACATTAAGGTTCTCTTAATTTATATTGCAGTTGTATATACTTATTTAGTATAAATATGCAGGTGATTATAGAAAATTGCATTTGCTGATAGGTCAAGAAATTCAGACTATTTCTCGATAATCACCTCGAGTGACTTGGCAAAATGGCGGCCAATTGCTTTGTCACTGTAAGTGAGGAAGAATTACACATTATAAAAGAAAATGCTGTTCCTAAAAGCAGTAAAGATGCTACAATCAGTGCGTTTACATGCACATAGAGAAAATCGAATTTCTGCCGTAGCTCGACTGAAATCGAAGTTCTAAATGCCATGGAAACACCTTAGCTCGGCTGAAATCGAACCGAACTGGATTTCTCGTAATCGAGCTATGCGACCTAGATTATGCGATTTTTGCCGAGCTACTTAGTGCATGTAAACCCTATCGAGCTACGTAGTCGAGCTACTTACTTCAGCACTGCCCCTTCCGGAAGTGATGAGTGACGAGACCACAAGCGGGAAACACAACAGCCTCGGTCGGCATGACAACAGTAGTAGTAGCGAGCAGCAGAAGAGGTCAGGAGGAACAAGGAGAACGAACGAACACGGAACTGATAACTTTGTTTATACTCTTGAATAGCTCTTCTTCATGACGACAACCGGAAGTGTACCAACACGATGGGCGTGTAGCGCCACCTGTGGCTCGGGTGCACAATGTACCTCACACAATAGCTCGATTTCCTTGTGTGCATGTAGGATTGGATTTCTCTGGCACCCCTGCTGGGACCCTTAGCTCAATTACCGACAGTAGCTCGATTTGGATGTGCATGTAAATGCACTGACAGTTTGGTCTAAAACCATTCAAAGGTAAGGTGGAATTGTGATTTATTTTATTTGTTTCAAAACAGGCGGCATGGTGGTGTGGTGGTTAGCGCTGTCGCCTCACAGCAAGAAGGTCCTGGGTTCGAGCCCCAGGGCCGGCGAGGGCCTTTCTGTGTGGAGTTTGCATGTTCTCCCCGTGTCCGTGTGGGTTTCCTCCGGGTGCTCCGGTTTCCCCCACAGTCCAAAGACATGCAGGTTAGGTTAACTGGTGACTCTAAATTGACCGTAGGTGTGAATGTGAGTGTGAATGGTTGTCTGTGTCTATGTGTCAGCCCTGTGATGACCTGGCGACTTGTCCAGGGTGTACCCCGCCTTTCGCCCGTAGTTAGCTGGGATAGGCTCCAGCTTGCCTGCGACCCTGTAGAAGGATAAAGCGGCTAGAGATAATGAGATGAATGTTTCAAAACAGAGTATTTTATGTGACTTGGCATAGATAAGTGACGCAAGTCCGCGTGGCGCCTTTATTACATTTACATGCTGCTTTTGAAATTTTAAATAATTTTTAAAAAATAATCACCTGTGTATTTATATTA
The DNA here is from genome assembly GCF_027579695.1 of Neoarius graeffei. Lineage (NCBI taxonomy): Eukaryota > Metazoa > Chordata > Actinopteri > Siluriformes > Ariidae > Neoarius > Neoarius graeffei. The sequence continues at coordinate 52,608,368 of NC_083574.1, forward strand.
AAACAATTGCCTGCCTCAGGCTCAGTGAATATCGGTGAATAACTGTTAAATATACCGTAAGTATACATATGTACCTGTGCAGTTACATATATTTATGTATTTAGTGAATTGAACTGTATTAACTGACATTTGTTTAAAGGTAATTGAACACTAAATTCACCCGGACTAATGTTTATTCAGTCCAGTTGTTCAACTGAAAATGAATTCTATGAAATTAGCAGAACTGTAATTACATCTAGTTTGTAACTAAATGCTGAAATGTCCTGAACTGTGGACTCCAGGTGTAAACAGTGCAACCTGCTTCTTTACCGCAGTTCTGAATTTTGCCGATTAATAACCACCGACATGTTTATTAAGACGCTGGTTCGTATTGTTTATTGTAGACTTCCTCATTGATAGTATGGACATTGGTTTACGCACATGTTGATTACTTGATTCCTTTCATTTATTGTAAAAAATACTGATTAATACAAATATTTTACACCATGTTCCTTCTGAAGTTCTTAATTCAAGTCAAGTTTGTTTGTATAGCGCTTTTAACAATAGGTGTTGTCGCAAAGCAGCTTTACAGAATTTGAATGGCTTAAAACATGAGCTAATTTTATCCCTAATCTATCCCCAATGAGCAAGCCTGCGGTGACGGTGGCAAGGAAAAACTCCCTCAGACGACATGAGGAAGAAACCTCGAGAGGAACCAGACTCAAAAGGGAACCCATCCTCATTTGGGCAACAACAGACAGCATGACTATAACATTAACAGTTTTAACATGAAGTCAATTTTGCTGAAGTTATAAACTGTTCATTGATGGAAACTAATTTGTAATGCTTTAAGTATAACCAACATTCTCAGCCATAGGTTCGTACAGTCAAATACGTATGATTCCCACAAATTTTGAAATTACAGCAGCAGGCTAAATGAGTGTATCATCCTTCCAACGTTCTAATAGAGTATAAAATGTTTCTGTTTTAATAAGAAGAGGAGCAAGAGTGTGGGAATTAAAACCTCATTCTCTTATAAATGCATTAAGGGTTTTTAAAAGCATCCAACTCCCTCCAAAATACAGGGGGCTGCAAAAGTAGGTATACAGTAAGGATTATACGCGAACAGCAGCAGCAGGACGGGGCGCCACTGCACTTCGCACTCAATGTGCGTGCGCTGCTTGACAAAGTATTTCCCAACAGGTGGATTGGACGTCGGCGAGCCGTTGACTGGCCACCACGTTCGCCGGATCTCACCCCTATGGACTTCTTTTTCTGGGGATGTGTAAAAGATAACGTGGCTTGCGTGTGAAAACCCTGTTGATGCCATGATTCAGTTCATACGGGAGGCTTGTCAGGAAATTGATGCTGATAAAGACCTTTGTGCCAGAGTGTGCATGGGTGTCCACACTCAACTAGTGGAGTGTGTGAATGGCGGGGGCAAACAGTTTGAACATTTGAGGGATTAATATGTTTATTATTGATATGTTATTATTGATATGTTTGTATAATCAATAAAATAACATTTTGTGCAAATATTTTGTTTTTCATTACTGTATACCTACTTTTGCAGCCCCCTGTATAATAAGGCAATAAGCCTAATCCATAACTACATCATCGCTTGTTTACCACAATGCATTATATGGGCGATACCCGGGGTCAGTGCCGCCGTATTGTTTACTTTCGCCTTTGTTAAACACCGCATTGTTCTGTCTAACTGGTTTTAACCGTGCCTAAAGTGAATTGCTATGTGCCTTACTGTGTCTCCACAGCAAAGAGAACACCTAATTTGAGCTTTTATCAGCTGCCAGTCGAGGAGAAGAGAAGAAAGAAATGGATAAGTTTAATCCGCAATGGAAACCTTTGAACTGAATCGAACTGGACAAGTGTTTGTAGCTTACATTTCTCTGGTGGGAAAAAGACGTACTTAAACCGTGACCCAGCAATATTCACATGGTCTGTGGAACGGCCTTCAGTTATAGAAGATTATAACAATTGACACTGTTCATCGTCTGAAGCTAGCGATATTCCAAAGCCTGTAAAACACAGCCGCATTCTTCAGCCTTTGCCTTTCAACATACCGAAGCACTTGGCAGCCGAACGAGCCTGTCGGACCGATAAAACTCCCAAACCACAAAGGGTTATCTTTCGGGTCTGTATAACATTCAGTGTACCTCACTAGCGGCATTTACTGAAGAAAAAGCATTTATACTGAACATGATACGGCAGATCAGCGGGTTTCCAAATATTTTTTTTTGTAATGTTTCCTGATATCAAGTTTTATTTAACTAATCACTTGTTCTGATGGCGGCACGGTGGTGTAGTGGTTAGCGCTGTTGCCTCACAGCAAGAGGGTCCGGGTTCGAGCCCCGTGGCCGGCGAGGGCCTTTCTGTGCGGAGTTTGCATGTTCTCCCCGTGTCCGCGTGGGTTTCCTCCGGGTGCTCCGGTTTCCCCCACAGTCCAAAGACATGCAGGTTAGGTTAACTGGTGACCCTAAATTGACCGTAGGTGTGAATGTGAGTGTGAATGGTTGTCTGTGTCTATGTGTCAGCCCTGTGATGACCTGGCGACTTGTCCAGGGTGTACCCCGCCTTTCGCCCGTAGTCAGCTGGGATAGGCTCCAGCTTGCCTGCGACCCTGTAGAACAGGATAAAGCGGCTAGAGATAATGAGATGAGATGAGACTTGTTCTGATAAGACATTCTGAGATTTGATGTTGTTGTTGTACAGTATGGTAGACTCTCTAGCTTGTATGAATTCTTGTCACTTATGTCTTACCTTCTCACCAAGCTTGATTTGGATTCTGTGTTTCCTGCTATAAACCCTCAACATGTTATCCACCTCCTTAAATCCCCAATTTAATTGTCTTCCACGACAGAGCACGGCAAAATCGCTCCTCTCACATCACATTAATCTAACATCCACTATATTGCTAGCCTGGCAAGCCAGACTAAATGTGAATATTTAGTCTGGCCTCGATCCGTAGACATTTCCGAAGGGGGTGGGAGGAACAAACCACTGTCTTTCAAACTGTCTCTGTGCGTATAGGCCAACGCTCTGACCAATCAGCGCAACAGTGACTGTGACGTAGTCAGAGTGACAGAAAGCAGTGGGGGAGACCTTGAAATAAATAATTTTTCAAAATGTGTATTAATTAATAAACAGGTTCTAGATATTAAGAAGTTTGGAGATAATGACCACAAGTTTGGAGTCTGTACCACATACACTCATTTTTTTTCCAAGTGTTTTTCAAGTGTTTGCTTAAACTGTTTTTGAGAGTTTTTATTTAGTGGTGTTTGGTGAAATAATTTCCCTTAAATTTAAAATACCGGGAAAATAAGAAACAATCAAAAAGTAATGTTTCAAAGCTGTTTATTAATTCTTCGTACTGCACAAACTAGCCCCATCCTTTTGGCTACGAGCGGAGCCAGCTGGTAGATCAGACTTTTGCCATAGCCGGTCGGCAAAACAGCGAAAACGTCCTTCTTGAAAAGGAATGAGCGGAGAGCCTCTTCCTGCTCATGTTTCAACGAAAACTCCAAGTCTAATTCTTCTAAAACTGATTCCAAAGCAGAGTCGAACGCGCACTGTTCACTAGCCGTAGCCATCTTTCCTGTTGCGCTTTCTCCAGCGTCGCGCAGCTTTGTCGTCACTCCTGCAAAAGCCCGCCAAAGAATCCAAACAAAAACCTTGCGTTGTGATTGGCGGGCACGATTTGATGCCCGGGGTGTTTTTGTTTATATGGTGCGAGGCTAGACCCACTCGTAGGCAAAAATATGTTTGGCCGCTAGGCGGGTGGGTCTAGTTTACTAGGCTATTATATTGCACAACTACCAACCCCGGCGATCCCCCACAATGCATTGAAATAAACAAGTCATGATGTAGTTATGCTTGGGGACTATTCTTCAGCAGAGAGGCCAAAATTATGAAATTATTAAAGCTACCTTAACTTGTCAGCTCAGTGATATTGCTAAAGTATGGAATCCAAGGCAAAATGTACCGAAAACCATATTTAAAAATCATCACCCCAATTATAGCAATGTCATGTCAGAGAAAGCTTGGTTTGAATTTTAAGAAATGAAAGTTCAGGGTTTTTTTTGACGTAATTCCGTTACTGACTTTTCTTTCCTCGTAAAAGATTTTGCATTCAGAGTTAAACATAGCCAATTTTTCTATGTTTTTTAGGGTCAAAAGATACCCCATACAGTGTGAAATTTTTATTTAATACCATTATCTCGAGTACTGCAACTAAAAAAAAGCCCACATTTTGCTGTGAATGTAATTCTGTTCCCGAAGAACTACCCAATAAAACTTTCTATTATCTTCCACACTGGTTCAGATCTGATACCCACGTGCATACTTCTTTAAATGTACACTACGAGTGATGTACGCAGTGTTACAGCAATTCCTGTACTTTACTGTTAATTAATTAGACCGTTCTTGTCAGCGTACATAGGTCACGTATTTGACGGCTCGTCCGTTCGTGCTACATAAGATGTTCTTTATTTAGCCTGAACTATATAAGACTCGAAAGTGTCTAAGTGTGAAAAGAGAAAGCAGAAGGGATTAGGAGTTTGGAGAGGAGAACAGAAGAAACCCTTGAGGAGAGAGCAGCCGAGGTATTAGACTGCAGAGCTGCAGCGTCAGATCTGTTGTGTGGTTTGTGAAAAGACACACAAGACGCACGTTGTCCCTTTATTCATGATTCATTTATTTGTTTATTTTCAACTGTACTAGTTTTATTGCAATCTGGTTAATTCACATTTAAAAAGCAGACATCATCCAGTTGAACTGAAAATCAATGATATTCATTTTTACAACAACCATAAGGCCCATGAACTGCAAAATTCCATCAAAACCATTATGTTTTTGTCAATTTATGTTTTTTGTCTTTTTTTACTGTAATTAGAAAAAAAGGAAAATATATATAACAATAATAATAATAATAATAGAAAGGAGAAAAAAAAGATATTACGACTGGCAAGCATTCACAACACAGCACAAGTACCTATTTACTGCAAGAAATAAAAGGTACGAAAACAAAGAGGGGGGAAAAAATGCATTAAAGGAAAAAAAAATGGCACCAATGAAGTCTACAATAAGCAACAGAGGACATGGTAAGTGAAGTGAAGCATTTCTAGAGACTAAAATCATAGACAGATGGAATTTCTTTTTTCCATTTTCTCTTTTGTTCAAAAACAAAACCAAAAAAAAATCATAAAAAAAATTAAAATGCACAAATGGGAAGCAGGGACGATAAAAAATACTGCACGTAGAATACCTTTTTCTCTTCTTCTTCTTCATCTCCTCCCCCTTCTCCTTTTCTTTTTTTAATAGCATATCCCATTAATATTCGTTCCCCACCGTTCGTAATAGCTGCGCCTGGTGGCGGAATCGTTAGAGTTTTACATGTGAGTAGCAAATGACACTTTGATTGGCTGTGATGTTGAAATGGGCGTCCCCCACCGGGCCTGGGTTGGGGTTCCGGGCTGAACCGGGAGTCCTGCGGGGCTCGGGCTCACTGCGCGTGCTGGCTCAGTGTGTGGTTCTGCACAGGAAGAGAAAAGAACCCATGAGGAGAGAAATAATAAGCTACGTGCCCACATCACCACCCCCTCCCTCCATCCATCTCTCTTTCAAGCCACCCGCCAGGCTTCTCTGTCCATCTTAGGGCCAGCACCCCCTCTTTGATAAGGGAGTACCTGCTCTCTAGCCACATGTGTGCCTTTCTTTCTTTTCTTCTCTCTCTTTTTCCTTTTTTTTCCCCTTTTGCCTTTCATATTATGCAAAGCTCATCACACATCGAGAATCTTTAAATACACACATATTCTTTATTCCTATTTCCCAGAATGGTAAGAAAACACCATATTATTTATGATACATTTTTAATATTTTATTTATTTAATATTTGCTTTAAAGTTCCTCTTGTCCATGCCAACCACAGGAAAAAAAAAACAGTTTTGTTTATTTGGATGTCTCTTTTTAAATTCATATTTATGAATATTTTAAAGCATCATCTCAGTACCTTATGAGACCCACATTTTATGGGCCCTTGAGTGCAGCGTGTAAATTTATAATCACAACGAATCACACCTCTGGTGGACCGTATTTGTGCTACAATTATGCACATGCCAAGGCTGATTAAAGAAGGGAAAATGAGCAAGAACACAAAGTGAACCAACTCGGTTCAGAATGGTGCACAAGTTCATCAGTGGATCATAAAGGGTTTAGCCCGAATAGCAGCAGGAAGTGCAGGGGCGCAGTGGACAGTGGGTTTCTCTCCAGCTGCACCATAAACCCAATTCCCAGCGAAGAATGGACATTCATTCACATTTCCCTCTCAAAGCTGCTTTACAAGATTAATCTCTCTGAGAGACAGAGAGAGATTTGCGTTTTTCCGCTGTGATATGAGGAAATATAAAGCAGCAAAAAGCAGTTTATGGCTCTTATCTGAGGATACATATTTTTGTAAATGACTGCTGGCACGAGGGCCATGTGGTTTCAGAAGAGGGCCATGCCACTGGGTCTTAAACCTCAGACCGAGGAGTGTTCAAGCCATTTGGTTTGTCTTTCTTTCTGATCTCCTGCTCCTCCAGCTTAGAGAAGAGCAAAGAAGAGAGGACAAGATGGAGGGAGGGGGCCCTCTCCAGCATGGAGCCGTATCTCTCTGGGAGCCACTGACCCCATTATGAGAGCAAACCACTTTTTAGCGCTGCGTCTCTTCGCCTGCATTACCGTCCCCTTACAGCAGAGGTCAGCGTTGCTTCTAACTCTGCCTGCGTTCCCTCACGACGGGCAATGACGAGGGACAGGGGGAGACAAAAACGAAGGACTGCAGCATCTTGCACAAAAATAAACCATCCTGTCCTGTCGTCAAGTCCTGTCTTTCTAACTGGACTCCAGGACAGCGGTGGTTCAGCGAAACTAAACGGCCGTGGGTTTATCTTAGGGTTCTGTTATCGTAATACGTGCGAGAGGTTTTAACTGCGGAGTGATCAGAGATAATGATGGAGGAGAAGAACGCTACTTTGTGGGAAAGTGCATACTTATGTACGTCACGTAAAATGAAATGTGTGAGAAAGGCTAGTTATTTGTTGCAGTAGAAGAGTTTCATACTGTGAGTAATGATCAGATTCGGAGGAATTATTACGTTTCCCTTGATATGTGGTTGTATGAATCTTATACACATAGTGTATGTGTGTCGGTGTCCGTGTGTGTGTGTGTTTGTCCCCCAGGTGCAGTGGGTTGTGTGGCGCGCTATTGATTTGCAGGAGGAGGGATTGAGAGGCAGTGAGGCTCCCTGGAGCCCAGGGTTACACCGCAACTGCAGTGGCCTGATGGAAACTGCACAGTACGAGCAGAGGGAGCTGAGCAAATAAACAACACACATACGCACTCTGACATGAACGTATACGCCGCTGGGATACTACGCACACTTAACACTTTGCACCAACACACACAGTGATCGTCTGAAACAGACACTACACAGACCTGCTCAGCATCAACCTCCAGCAAGGTACATTCTGTCGAAAAAACGCAAACAGAAAACACACATATCCGTGTCAAACATCGTGCCTGCCTGCGTCCATGGTTTGTGGCTGATGCAGAGGCGATCATGCCAGCAACACTTCTTTAAATTAGTTAATCAGTGTGTTGGAACACACACGTTTCTAGGCGGGTTGCAGTTTGCGCTCTTCATCCGAGTGCCTTGTCGGGGGGTAGCGGTATTGATCAAGCCACAGGCGATCGATCACTAGAATAGTGTGTGTCTCTGAATTTGATAATGACTCGCAGTATGACATCAGTGCTATGCAGCTGTAATTGATATATTCTCAGAGAGGCAGAGAGAGCGTGAGAGAGAGAGAGAGAGAGGACGTGTAGTTAAACATTATGGAAAGTGGACTACACTACTCTCCTAAAATCCTTCAGTACATCCATCGTACTTTCAATACAACAGTCGAGCAGGTTGAACAGCTTCATAGGCATCGTGCAAATTCCATAATTTCTATTTTATGTACAACAATTACCACAAATACGATTCTGCTATGGGCGGTACGGTGGTGGAGTGGTTAGCGCTGTCGCCTCACAGCAAGAAGGTCCTGGGTTCGAGCCCCGTGGCCGGCGAGGGCCTTTCTGTGCGGAGTTTGCATGTTCTCCCCGTGTCCGCGTGGGTTTCCTCCGGGTGCTCCGGTTTCCCCCACAGTCCAAAGACATGCAGGTTAGGTTAACTGGTGACTCTAAATTGACCGTAGGTGTGAATGTGAGTGTGAATGGTTGTCTGTGTCTATGTGTCAGCCCTGTGATGACCTGGCGACTTGTCCAGGGTGTACCCCGCCTTTCGCCCGTGGTCAGCTGGGATAGGCTCCAGCTTGCCTGCGACCCTGTAGAAGGATAAAGCGGCTACAGATAATGAGATGAGATGAGACGATTCCGCTATGTTTCCTTGTACTGAGAAAACAAACAGAAAAACTGTTTACTCAACAAGCGTCCCAATAACTTTCGCTGCTTTTCTCTTGCCTGAGGTAATCGCTCAGACGCTCAGATACGTTACGTAGACAGTAAGCTGACCCCCCCCCCCCCAGAATATCCCTATAATCCTGAGATACGACCTGCTTGGGTCTTCACAAGAATCTCCCCAGTTTTGCATGGCTGCGCACAGCTACACTACATCTGCACCAAGTGCTCAGCGTGGCCACTGCTGTGCTCCAGCAGGGGGGATGCCCACCAGGTAGAACAGCCGCCTCCACCCCCTCGTCATCACAAGGACTGGGGGGGTGGTGGCGGCTGTGCGCTTGGCAGAACAGCCCTTCGGAGCTCAGTCAATATCTACGCTGTCATTGTTTTCCTAAACTGGTTATAAAAGAGAGGCTAAATCCTGCGGAGCTGCACACTCCTGGGAAATATGGCCCAGTCCCATTACTAATGCAGAGACCGCCAGACTGCTGCGCCCGCTAAGGGGGAGGAGGAGAGAGGGAGACGAGAAGAGTGGGAGACGGAGTGGGGGGTGGTGGAAGAGAGATAAAGGAAAATCAAATCTGCGTTTCCCAACACTGCCGCTTTTCACATATGAGCATGTGCACGCAGCCGGACCGGAGCTGCTGTCATGTCACTTTCAATCAGGCCTCTGTGCGCACGTGTATATACTGCAGGGCCCCCAGCTCCTGGCTCTGTGGTGCCCTCTGGGGACGGTGCAGTATCGGTGAGACTAATGTGTTGGCTAGCTCTGTTCAAAGAGAAAAAGATGGAGAAAGAGACAGACAATGCTGTGAGTATATTGGAGGTATTGTCATGATAGCGTGAGGAGGAAGTGGAGATGTGGTTGGTGTCCAGTAAGTAAACTAGGCCTGTCACTGGACTTCACTGTGATATGAGGGTCTCAGAACATAAACACACACACACACACTTTCTGTACAGTATGCTGTAGACACTGTTTGACCAATACTGTTCACATATAATACCTAGAAAGGCACTCGGTAGAGTTTATACCTCCGCCAAGCCATATATTCAAATTTGCATCAAAATAATCAATTGTTCCTTGGCCACTTTCCTCAAAATTTCATCGAAATCCGTTCACTAATTTTTGAGTTACGTTGGTACCAGACAAACAAACATACAAACAAAGGGAGTCGAAAGCATAATCTCCTTCAACAAAGTTGGTGGAGGTGATAATAATAATAATAAAAAAGAATATTACCTAACATTCATAATTAACAAACCTAACCAACATCCTTATACACTCACCGGCCACTTTATTAGTTACACCCATCCACCTGCTGGTTTATGCAGTTCTCTAATCAGCCGATCCCTTGACAGCAGCACAATGTATACAATCATGCCGATACAAACCAAGAGTTTCAGTTAATGTTCACTTCAAACATCAGAATGGCAAAAATTGTGATCTCACAGTGAAGTGTGACTTTCTTTCACTGTAGTATGGGTGTTGGTTTGAGCCAGATGGACTGGTTTGAGTATTTCAGAAACTGCTGATCTCCTGGGGTTTTCACACACGACAGTCTCTAGAGTTTACACAGAATGGTGCGAAAAACAAAAAACACTGAGTGAGCGACAGTTCTGTGGGTGGAAACAAACGCCTTGTTGATAAGAGAGCTCAGAGGAAAATGGCCAGATTGGTTTGAGTTGCCAGGAAGGATATAGTAACTCATAGTAACGCTTTACAACCGCGGTGAGCAGAAAAGCATCTCAGCATGCAACAGCAGAAGAACACATTGGGTTCCACTCCTGCAGCCAAGAACAGGAATCTTAGAATTAGAATACAGTGAGTGTATAACCTAATCTTTATCTGCAGTACCTGTAGCATATGTGAGATGCCACAAACAAGAAATACTACGTTTCCCTTAATTGAGAAAAAACATAAAAAGCCTGTTTGCTTAAAACTCACTTATATTGCAAGTCTAAGGCAGCTGTTCTTCCATGAATTCCATCAATAAATGTTTGATATGCATGACACTATATAAGACAAATTTAAAACTACAACCGTAGAACTCGAACACGAAATGTCTCTTTTCCACCAAATCAGTTCCAGTGCTGGTGCTGGTTCACAACTCGTTCAACTTGCGAGCCAGCTGAGAACCAGTTTGCTTTTCCATCGCTCGCGGTGCTAAGGGAAGCCACGTCATTACGTCGCTGTATACGTCGGTTACGTCGCTACGTTTGCATAAACCTTGGCGCGAATATCGAAGCAAAAACAACAAGGAAGAAGCAGCAGCAGCAACAACAATAATAATAATAATGGCTGACTTCGCGTTTGTACAGCTGCTGCTTCTCGTCGCTTAAAAATGGCGATCTTTCGTGGGCTTGTTATTGTTGTTGGTCTTAACAACTCCGCCCCCCCGCTGACATAAGCGGTTCTTTCCTCTGGCCCAGCAGAGAGTTGGTGCTAGCCTGGAACCGGTTTTTCTGGCCCCAGAGCCAGTTTTTGTCAGTGGAAACAGAAAACCTGGTTCCAAACTAAGCACTGGCCCCGAACCAGCCCTGGAACTGCTTTGGTAGAAAAGGGGCAGAAGAGGGGTGTCAAACAAATGACCTGTGTGTTGTTCTAATCCGGCCCGCCAAAGTGTTCTAAATTCAACTCATTCCTGATTTTACTGCAATTCAATTGAAATATTTGGGGGAAAACACAGGCTAGTCCCTGTTATTTCACTCGGGAGCAAAATAGAGCAACAAACCCAGAACCTTAAAATCAGCTACTGATTGGGGGCGTCGTGGCTCAGGTGGATAAGGCGCCATACCATAAATCCGGGCGACCCAGGTTCGATTCCGGCCCGAGGTCATTTCCCGATCCCTCCCCGTCTCTCTCTCTCCCGCTCATTTCCTGTCTCTACACTGTCCTATCCAATAAAGGTGCAAAAAGCCCAAAAAATATCTTTAAAAAAAAAAAAAATCAGCTACTGACAGTATATGCTAATGATATGTAATTCTTCATTAGGAAGTCAAAATGTTGATGCTGTAACTATGTCTCTTTACAAAATAACTAATTCATAGCATTTCATAGCAGCAGCAGGAGTAAATACTTGTGCAGTCAGAAATGCCACGTTTTTATTTGTAAATAATTTAGCAAACTATGTTGACACCCCCCCCCCCCCCCCCCCCCCCCACACACACACACACATAGACTCCCAACAAAATTTCTACATTGTCATTTTGTCTCATGACAGACAGTATAATCCCAATTATTCTATCCACATTCACTGGATATGAGCAATCGCATGCTCTGATTGGCTACTCTACTACTAGGCTATCAGCTCACATACCGTGAGTAGAGAAAAACAAAATGGTGGAGCGTGTTGCTGAACCACGAGGACGAAATAAAAACTCTACTTGAAAACAAAACCCCCAAAAATAAAAAAAAAGCAACAAAATATGGAATAAAAGTCTTTGACGGTTAGAATGTATCTTTTTTTATTTTTCAAGAATTATTATTATCGCATTTTTCACAAATTGCTCCTGTCATTTCACCCGTTTGGTTACATTCTAAGCGGAAATGATTTTGTCGGACATTTTGTATAAAGTTTTTATTTATCGAATTTGCTAAAAATAAAAATGCTCTGTTTCTCAAAACCCAGTGAATGTGGATAGAATAAAACAGTTATTCCACTCAGTCTCATTGTACATGTGTCATGCTCCGCCCTGGACTTCCACTCCGGAGATTATGGATCTCTCAGGCCAGCGCCAATCCAGATCTGGGACGGGAATTCCATCTCCCCTGTATTCACTTCCTGGTTTTAACCGCTGCCTATAAATACACCGTTCTCAGACTCTGACTTTGCCAGAACGTCTTGCTTTGCTGTTCTAGCTGTTTCTGTGCTTCTATTGCGTTTCATGTTTTTTTTGCTCAAGCTATTTTTCTAGTTCATGGTTTTTTGCACTAAGGGTTTTTTCTTGTTTATGGTTTTTTGCTCTAGCGTTTTTGTCCTTGCCTGTCTCGTGTTTTTGTCAAGTTTTTTGTCTCTTTTTCCCTGGACTATTTTTTGTCATTTGTTTTTGTCCCGTTTGTTTACCTTTTTGCCACGCCCTTTTCCCTGAATTAACTCACCTGATTTATTGGATTACCGTCTGTGTTCTGCTTGTGGATCCTTATCTCACCACCCCTAACAACATGGCTTATAGCCACCTCGGCGCTACGCACCTCATCGGCTATCAGCTCATGTACGACTCGATTTTGTGGAATAACTTAATTCCATTATGAAATGCTCAGACGTTATTGGTCTACTAAAGTAAGCAGACTTATATACTTGTAATGTGGCCTAGAATATTACCTAAAATAAGAAACTCCTGTCTTAGGAAGAGCCTGATATTAAAGAAAAAGTCATACCAAAGGGGAAATCCAGGGGGGGAAAAATAGAGAAATTGGGGTTACTTGCAGATTCCTGAAGGTCTTGCAGCGTCAGTGGGCCATCCAACTCACACGACATAACACACAACCACAAAAAGGAGTCTCCTTGCTCATCTCATCTCATTCTCATTATCTGTAGCCGCTTTATCCTGTTCTACAGGGTCGCAGGCAAGCTGGAGCCTATCCCAGCTGACTACGGGCGAAAGGCGGGGTACACCCTGGACAAGTCGCCAGGTCATCACAGGGCTGACGCATAGACACAGACAACCATTCACACTCACATTCACACCTACGCTCAATTTAGAGTCACCAGTTAACCTAACCTGCATGTCTTTGGACTGTGGGGGAAACCAGAGCACCCGGAGGAAACCCACGCGGACACGGGGAGAACATGCAAACTCCACACAGAAAGGCCCTCGCCGGCCCCGGGGCTCGAACCCAGGACCTTCTTGCTGTGAGGCGCTAACCACTACACCACCGTGCCGCCCCAGTCTCCTTGCTGAAAGGATGAATTCTACAGATTTCAAGCTTAATTCACAAAAACCTTTGATTGAAGAATTTTATAAAAACATTCTGTAGAAAAATGTCTTGCCACGTTACTTGACTACCCCAAGAACCAGAATAATGGAATATATTCTATTACAAGCAAGTTTTACGGACACAGGTTTTTCATTCCAGGAAAAAGTTAAAATTCTTGTCCATGGTGCTCACATGTTTACGGAAGCCGTGAGAGGCCCTTCATATAATCTTTTTTTATTCACCTTGTTATCCCGAGATAACGACATAATTAATTCAGGATCTCGAGAAAACAACACAACTAATTCGAGATCTCGAGAAAACAAAACCGTTATTTCGAGATCTCGAGAAAACAAAACAATTATTTCATGATCTCAGCTGGATCACTGTATCTCCGCCGGTAGAGACGAAGCCGGGCCAGTCTTCTGCGGAGGTGCCGCGGAGTAATTTTGAAATTATCCCTTATTAAAAGACTTAATGCAATCTCTCCCTGTGTCAACCCCTGATCAAAATACTGCCTTATTAGGTGATCGATTATTCCAGACATTCTAATGACCAAAGTTGCGTCTATACAGAATGTGAGAAATAGCCCCAAAGTCAGCACAAGTGTCGGCGCACCTGAATGAACCATTTCTCAGCTGTTTACTCGAGATCATGAAATAACTGTTTTGTTTTCTCGAGATCCTGAATTAATTATGTCGTTATCTCGGGATAACAAGGTGAATAAAAAAAAAGGATTATATGAAGGGCCTCTCTCGGCTTCCGTACATGTTCAGTATGACTGCTGTTGATAATCTTGGGAATCTTCTTCTAACATATTTAAACACACATACTCTACATTCTGTGTGATTCAAGAAGCATTTAATAGCTATGGACTGGGGACTGGGCAGAACCAGGAAGAGGAAACACTAAGGTGGGTAGGAGAGAGGGGAAGGGAGGTGGGAGAGAGAGAGAGACAGAGAGAGAGAGCAGTGTGTGTAGCTTTGCTCTCAGGACACAGGCCTGTCCCTCTCTGCTCCGTTTTTAACACAAAATGAAAAATCACCTTTGCCGCTTGGTGCACTTTAGTGTGGCTTATTTTTAGACCCGCTTGACAGTCTTCCAAGGGCCGGAGACTAACAGATGGGCTGTCTTAAAGCTTCATATGCTCTCAGCTCTCACCTCCCAGAGACAGGAAACTCACTTGGGAGTGGGCTACAAATAAACGGCCCCCTGCCCTGCCCCTGGATTCCCTCACCTCACTCTCTCTCTCTCTCACTTTCACGCACTTACACACACATATAACCCAACACTTACACAAGAAGCCTGCACCCAGCCAGGGTCTGTCCATGTCCATGTCCCTGTTCTCCCTTTCTCTGCGGCAGTGTCCTGTTTCACTACAGTGCACCACAACCTGCACATTGCACTCTACCCCAAGGGGACTTCCTCCTGCCCCTACTGTTGCCACTTAATAATGCCGGAGCCGGATTCACACACACGAGTCACTTGTATGACTGATATGCTCTGCTCTACATCTCTAGCAGGCCACACAAACACACAGAGTAGCTAAAGCTATTTCTTTTGTGTGCAAAAATAACAGTGGATCAGATCGCACAGGTGAAATCAGACATCATTTTTTTTCTCCCTCTGACTTGTTTGACACAAAGGAACTGACCTACTGCTGCACATGGTTACCGCCGAGCAGCTCATCTCACACAGGCACACACTGCCCTCAAACACACACACTCCTTAATACAATATCAAACACCTGCACATATAAACGCCAGTGCCTCTGTCCCACACTTGTCTACTGAGAACCCATTTTCAGGCCATTAATCATCCAATTATTCTGAACAAATTAGCTAGCTTAGGGATCTACCTTAAGAAATGTATTTCCGAGTGACTAATAAGGTGGTTTCTAAATGTCAACACATACCCGAGGAAAGACATGGAACAAAACTGCCTTCATGTAAAATACAATTTCCACGTCGAAAACTTACACAAATCACCCTTTTGATACACACGTTTCAGATTCTTTTTTTTTTTTTAATGAAACTTCAGCTTTCCAGCTAAAGAAATGACTGGTTTCGTATCAACTAGGTAATTATTTTTCTAAATATAACTTACTTTTAGTTGTCACTCATGGTCACAGATACTGACTGGGTGTGATTTGCTGGGGGGGATGGTGGGGATCATCCCCCCCTCTGGTTTTTATCTCTGCTGAAAAAAAATCCTCGGGGACAACCCCGTCAATAAAACAAACAAACAAACAAACAAACCAAAAAAAAAAGTTGACATGACAGGCATGTTGTGACACAGTTTTCTCTGGTCTACATTGCACTCACTTTCAAAATGACCCGAAGTGGCAGCTTTGATGTTCACGAACGTCTAGGGTTGCCAACCGTCCCGTATTGGGCGGGACATCCCGTTTTTTGGGTAATTTTAATTTGTCCCGTCAGGGACAGATCCTGCCCCTCACTCCAATGCTGTGGTGTAAATCGCATAATTGCCGTGAGAAGCGCTATTACCGAGAGTCGCGGTCATCTGCGATTTAAAACCATTCACTGTTGCCATATCCTGAATTTTTAAGCTATACTGACAAAATAGGCATCAAATTAAACTAGAGCAGATGGTGCAGCCAGTGGATACAGCCTAACTGTTCGATAAGGATAGCAGATAGCTTAAAAAAAACCCTTCCGAAACAGGATAGACCTCAGCCTATAGAAGGGGAGCTTTTCTGCCTCACTCCTGCCTTTGTGATGTCTTTCTCTCTTCTTCTGCTGCTATGAAGCATTGCAGAAGGTTCTTAGGGTTTTCAAATGGACAGTTAAGCAAATATCAGGGTTTTACAGCTACAGCAAATCATTTTTCAGTTTATGACATTGCCTTTATAAATATGGCCTGATGAATTATTTGGCCAAAGTTTAAAAGAGAAAAATGAGACAATAATATTAGAATTGTTTGTTATTTTGCATTAAGTTACTTAAAAATATCCATTAATTGGTCTATTAATTTTTAAAAGCTCTATTTTAGAAATGAATTTGTAGTGGCCTACATTTGAAACCCTCACCTAAAGGCGATTCGGTAACTATTTTGGGGCGCTGGGGTGCGTGTACAGGGCCTGTACCGGTACTTGTCCGCACCCGGAACAAAGTGTCCCTCATTTGGATATGAGAAAGTTTGTAACCTTACGAACATCCCCAGCAAATAGATAATCAGAGTGTGAACGTGGATTTAGCACCATGAATCACATCCTTACTGATGAGCGCAACAGAATGAATGTATCCACACTGACAGCCTTCTTTTCCTCGCTGTCAATGGGCCAGACGTGTGTTCCTTCCCTGCTGAGAAATTTGCAGAAATGCGGATTAAAGAAGGGCGAAACGCGGCGGATAGCGCACCGACGGGAAAGCAGAAAAGGCCACATGAACTGCGCCATCAGAGCAAACTGTTCATTTAGTATTCATGTATTTCAGTGATTTTCGAGTCACTGTCCATTTAATCCGGAGGGAAACATCACAGCAACGCGACAAGCAATGCGAACTTTGTTGTGTGTTAGTGTTCGTGTATTTAGTCAGAGAGATAGGAAGATGAATTTACTATCTCTGGTTTAGTGTTCGTTTTCATTTAGTGTTATTCATTTGATATCATCGGATGTTATTGAGCTGTTAGCCTATTGTTACCTTAATTTTGTGACGTTTCATGATTAAAAAAAACCCCATCCCCCCTTGTTTTTTTGACAAATCACACCCTGGATACTGATGTACATCATAACATTATATACAGTACCAGTCAAAAATTTGGACACACTTTCTCTTTCAGTGTTTTTTCTTTATTTTATTAACTAAAAGCCAACTTCATATCTTAAAGTAATGATGGATTGTTAGGGTTTTGCTGGGATTCGAACCTGGTTCGTTGGTGTGATAATCCAGCAAACCCCCACTAGGCCACCAGGGGGATGACTCAAATGCAGAGGCGTGAGGCGGAAGTAGAAAAAGAATCAAAAGGTTTATTTAAACTATATACACTATATACAGGGCAAAACAAAAGACAAAAAAAAACCAAAGAGTAAAATCCAAAAGAAAAGCAAAGTGCAAAAATACAAAAGCTAAGAAGATCAAAAAACACAGTACAAAGGAAACTGGAGATAAACATAACAGCACAAAGACTCCGTGACAAGAGGACTGAACTCAGGGGTATAAATAGACAAACTAATTAAGGACACAGGTGAAGATAATTAGGCAATTAACACAAACACAAGACACAGGAACAGTGGCGGCCTCTAGAGGCCAAAATAAACACGACATGAAAAGGAAATAACAGCGGCCTCTAGAGGCCAAAACAGTCCTAGTCCTAACAGGACCCCCCCCTCTAGGAGCGTCTCCTGACGTTCCCAGGGCGATCCGGATGGGCCGAATGGAAGTCCCGACATAGTTCTTTATCAAGGACATCCCGAGCAGGAACCCAGCAGCGCTCCTCAGGACCATAGCCCTCCCAGTCCACCAGATATTGCAACCCGCCGCGGACCCGGCGGGAGTCAAGCAGGCGATTCACAGTGAACACAGTCTGCCCCTGGAAGATGCGGGGGGGTGGGGGGTTCCTAGGGGCAGGGGCATACGTAGACGTCAGTACGGGCCGTAACAGGGAAACATGGAAAGTGGGGTTGATCCTCAGAGTCCGGGGCAACTGGAGCCGGTAGGAGACAGGGTTCACCCTGCGCACCACCTTGAAGGGGCCAATGTAGCGAGGAGCAAGCTTGCGGTTCTCCACCCGCAGTGGAAGGTCCTTAGTGGACAGCCAAACACGCTGCCCAGGGCGGAAAGCGTGTGCAGGTCTTCTATGGCGGTTGGCCTGAGTCTGGTTGGTTCTGGAGGTCTGTATGAGGGTCTTCCTGACCTTGCTCCAGGTCTTGCGACACCGTCTCACATATTGGTTGACCGAGGGCACCCCCGCGTCCTCCTCCTGGTCCGGGAACAGAGGTGGCTGGAACCCGAATTGGCACTGGAATGGCGACAGCTTGGTGGCCGATGACTGCAGGGTGTTGTGGGCGTACTCCGCCCATGGCAGCCAGGTGCTCCACGATGTCGGGTTATCCATAGCCAGGCCTCGCAGGGTGGTTTCCAGGTCCTGGTTGAGCCTCTCCGTCTGACCATTGGACTGTGGGTGAAACCCAGAGGAGAGGCTGGCAGTGGCTCCGATGACCTTGCAGAACCCGTGCCACACTCGGGAGGAGAACTGGGGCCCTCGGTCTGAGACGATGTCCTGTGGAAGACCAAAGACTCGGAAGACATGATTAAACAAAAGTTTCGCAGTTTCAAGAGCAGAGGGGAGTTTGCACAGTGGTATGAAGCGGCAGGCCTTGGAGAATCTGTCAACTAAGACCAAAATGACCGTGTTACCTTGTGACTCAGGGAGACCCGTGATAAAGTCGACTGCCACGTGGGACCAGGGACGCCGGGGAATGGTCAGAGGATGCAGGAGACCCTGGGGACGCTGTCGTGGGTTCTTGGTTCTGGTGCAAACCTCACAGGACAGGACAAATGACCTTACTTCCTTCTCCATGTTAGGCCACCAGAAGCGTCTTTTCAGGAAGTCCAGGGTCCTCCGAGCTCCCGGGTGGGCGGTGAGAGGGGAAGAGTGACCCCACTGGAGAACCTTGGCCCGGGCTTGATGTGGGACGTACAAGAGGCCCGGTGGCCCCGTCCCAGGACCGGGGTCCTGGCGTTGGGCTCGTCGAACAGCCTCCTCAATACCCCAGCGGACAGGGGCCACAATCCGGGACACCGGGATAATAGGCCCGACTTCATTCTCCCTGTTAGTGGCAGAGAACAGCCTGGACAGTGCGTCAGGTTTGGTGTTCTTGGAGCCGGGACGGTACGAGAGGGTGAAGTCAAACCGACTGAAAAACAGGGCCCACCTAGCCTGTCGAGGGTTCAGTCTCTTGGCTTGCTGGAGGTACTCCAGGTTCTTGTGGTCAGTCCAAACCAGGAATGGATGTTGTGCTCCCTCCAGCCAGTGCCTCCACTCCTCAAGGGCCAGTTTGACCGCTAGCAGTTCTCGATCCCCCACATCGTACCGGGACTCAGCAGGACTCAGGCGGTGGGAGAAGTAAGCGCAGGGGTGCAGCTTTCCTTCCGAACGTTGAGAGAGCACCGCGCCGACACCACTGTCCGAGGCGTCCACCTCCACGATGAATGGTTGGGAGGTGTCCGGGAGAACCAGAATGGGTGCCGTGCAGAAGCGGTCCTTGAGGTCTTTGAACGCCTTTTCTGCCTGAGGAGACCAGCCATAAGATCCACCTGTCCCTTTGGTGAGGTCTGACATGGGTGCTGCCACAGAACTGAAGTTCCTGATGAACTTGCGGTAGAAGTTAGCGAATCCTAAGAACCGCTGAACCTCCTTAACGGACTTGGGAGTAGGCCAATCCCGGACGGCCAGGGTCTTGGCAGGGTCCATTTGGAGTTGGCCTGTCCGTACAATAAATCCCAGAAAGGAGACCTCGGGAAGTAGATTCCTTGGCCAGGGAGTCCGGGAGAGAGGGTAGGCCCCGTCACAACCCTCCCTCGGCTGGACGGGGCGGTCCTTTTCCCAAGAGTTCGGGACATGATGCTCGGAAGTGACCAGGCTTGCCACAGTAGATGCAGCACTTGTCCCTCCTTCTGCGCTCCCTCTCAGATGCGGAGAGGCGAGTACGACCCACTTGCATGGGTTCTGGACAGTCACTGAAGGAGGTAGACGGTCTCCAGGTAGAGATAGGGAGGCTGGGGGGGCTCAAGGCTTGGTGGCGTTCTCTCATCCTGTTGTCCAGACGAATAGCATGTGAGATGAGGGTTTCGAGGTCACTTGGGCATCCAATAGAGGCCAGACCGTCCTTGATGGGGTCAGACAGACCATGGTGGAAGGCTGACACCAGGGCAGTCTCGTTCCATCCACTTACTGCTGCGAGTGTTCGGAACGAGATGGCGTAATCTGCGACGCTTCCTCCTTGCCGGATGGACATGAGCTTTCGGGCTGCGTCGGTACTGATGTCTGCCTGATCGAAGACCCGAAGCATCTCTTCAGAAAACAGCTGGAAATCAAAGCACTCAGGTCCCTGTCTTTGCCAGATAGCAGTAGCCCAGGCTCGCGCCTTACCAGCTAATAAGGTGATCACAAAGGCAATCTTGCGGCGATCCGTAGTGTAGGTGGTAGGCTGAAGCTCAAAGGTGAGTTGACACTGGGTAAGGAACTCTCGGCACTCACTGTGCTTGCCGTCATACCTCTGTGGTGCAGGAAGGCTGGGTTCGCGAGGTGAAGAAGGCAGCATTGCAGGAGGCACTGGAGCAGGAGTGGGAGCTGGATCAGGAGCAGGAACTGGATCAGGAGCAGGAGATGCAGGCAGAGATGTCAGCTGTGCCAGGGTTTTCCCAATTTGCTGAAGCAGTTCCTCGTGGCGAGCGAGGGCCTCACGTTGGCTGGTGAGCGTACGTCCATGAGCGTCCATGGTCGCTCCGAAGCGTGTCAAAGCTGCCATAATTCCCTGAAGGTTGGCCGGGTAGACAGTTGAAGCAGCCTCTGCTGAGTCGGTCATGACGGAGTCTTTCTGTTAGGGTTTTGCTGGGATTCGAACCTGGTTCGTTGGTGTGATAATCCAGCAAACCCCCACTAGGCCACCAGGGGGATGACTCAAATGCAGAGGCGTGAGGCGGAAGTAGAAAAAGAATCAAAAGGTTTATTTAAACTATATACACTATATACAGGGCAAAACAAAAGACAAAAAAAAACCAAAGAGTAAAATCCAAAAGAAAAGCAAAGTGCAAAAATACAAAAGCTAAGAAGATCAAAAAACACAGTACAAAGGAAACTGGAGATAAACATAACAGCACAAAGACTCCGTGACAAGAGGACTGAACTCAGGGGTATAAATAGACAAACTAATTAAGGACACAGGTGAAGATAATTAGGCAATTAACACAAACACAAGACACAGGAACAGTGGCGGCCTCTAGAGGCCAAAATAAACACGACATGAAAAGGAAATAACAGCGGCCTCTAGAGGCCAAAACAGTCCTAGTCCTAACATGGATGTCGTTTCTCTTTACTTAGCTGAGCAGTTCTTGACATAATATGGATTACTACAGTTGTGGAATAGGGCTATTTACTGTATTTTTTTAATTTACTGTTTGAACTCAACCACATTAAGAAGGCAAGAAATTGCACAAATTAACTTTTGACGAGACATACCTGTTCAGGCATGCAAACTGGTCAGGGGTGAAAAAGGTGAGAAGGATGCACGGGGACACGGCATGCGCGCAAAAGTACATTTCGTAGTCTACGTTACAAAAATACATATTACAGACATGTATATATACTGAATTTAATCACAGTTTGACGACAAATAGTATGTACACACTACAAAAGGGCACAGACTGCCATTTACAAACTCATACAGATAAACTTAATCTCATGCCTTTATTGTTCACGAAGAACACACATTCTCAGATGAGGTCTATACCGTTTCTGGACAGTTTTATACTGTATATGCAAAAGAACAGACACTAAAAAACAACAATAACAACATTGCTTCAAGTTCAGCATGATTTAAACCATTTACACCAGTGTCACATTTTATAGTTTTTTTTCCTCACGCTTTGTAAAGGCTCACCAGTGAGCATAACATGAACTTGTCATGCCTACAACAGCTGAATGTGGCGATTTCCATGTTGCTCAGCAAAACGCTTCACAAATTTATCAAGATCTAATGCTTTTGTGCGCTTTGATTCAATGCTGAGTACAGCCAAACTTGATAGTCTCTTTTCTGTCATAGTCGACCGCAAATAAGTCTTTATGAGCCTGAGAGATGAAAAACTTCGTTCACAGGATGCACTGCTCACAGGCAAGACAACCGCTATTTTACACAACCTGAACAACTCAAAAAACAACAACAACAACAACATCATCTTGGTATGGGTCCAAAAACAGTGAACTCCATGAGAGTGGTAGGACTCTCCTGTTCCCCCTTTTTTCTGTCTAGTACTCTCCTCGTCTGATGTAACTCATGTTTAAGATCCTCAATATTTGAATCATAAGCTTCAGCCAATAGCAATGTTTTCCTTGACAGACGGTGAATCAATATTAACTTTTGTGGCCGACTTTACACAAAACTAATGTCAGACCTAGCTAACATTAGGCCAAAAAAAAAAAAAAGTGTGTTTCAGGTAACATGAAATACTAAAATAAGGTCGGTAGGTAGGAACATTTTTTTTTCTTAATTTGTTTTATTTTGTTCGAAAAAATTAACACAAGTAAACATCTTACAAAATAGTATTTTGGCACAGAATCCTTTATACCACACATCATAATAAAATAAGTGTTTTAAATCTTTAAACGAATAAAAAAAATATCGCAAGAGTTCGAGTTATGATCTGCGGAAGCGTATTGCTGCCACACTCAAAAAAAAAATTGGCTTAGACTCAAGTAATTACGTGAAAAGATATTGTTAACAGAGTTATCACGTTTTTACAATATATTTATCATGTAATAACATATCACGTAATTTCATGATATTTTCATGTGATAATGTGAAAACACCTTATCAAGAAATAACGTGAAAATATGGTTTAACGTCCTAGGCTCGGCTACTTCCATTAAAAGCAGACGGCCTCGCCTAGCCTACTGTAGAACTTGGGTCGAGCAAAAACACGGAGCAAAAACATGGCTGAATCCTGAATGACTCCTATTTGTATAAATAGGGGTGTTAGGGTTTTGCTGGGATTCGAACCTGGTTCGTTGGTGTAATAATCCAGCAAACCCCCACTAGGCCACCAGGGGGATGACTCAAATGCAGAGGCGTGAGGCGGAAGTAGAAAAAGAATCAAAAGGTTTATTTAAACTATATACACTATATACAGGGCAAAACAAAAGACAAAAAAAAACCAAAGAGTATAATCCAAAAGAAAAGCAAAGTGCAAAAATACAAAAGCTAAGAAGATCAAAAAACACAGTACAAAGGAAACTGGAGATAAACATAACAGCACAAAGACTCCGTGACAAGAGGACTGAACTCAGGGGTATAAATAGACAAACTAATTAAGGACACAGGTGAAGATAATTAGGCAATTAACACAAACACAAAACACAGGAACAGTGGCGGCCTCTAGAGGCCAAAATAAACACGACATGAAAAGGAAATAACAGCGGCCTCTAGAGGCCAAAACAGTCCTAGTCCTAACAGGACCCCCCCCTCTAGGAGCGTCTCCTGACGTTCCCAGGGCGATCCGGATGGGCCGAATGGAAGTCCCGACATAGTTCTTTATCAAGGACATCCCGAGCAGGAACCCAGCAGCGCTCCTCAGGACCATAGCCCTCCCAGTCCACCAGATATTGCAACCCGCCGCGGACCCGGCGGGAGTCAAGCAGGCGATTCACAGTGAACACAGTCTGCCCCTGGAAGATGCGGGGGGGTGGGGGGTTCCTAGGGGCAGGGGCATACGTAGATGTCAGTACGGGCCGTAACAGGGAAACATGGAAAGTGGGGTTGATCCTCAGAGTCCGGGGCAACTGGAGCCGGTAGGAGACAGGGTTCACCCTGCGCACCACCTTGAAGGGGCCAATGTAGCGAGGAGCAAGCTTGCGGTTCTCCACCCGCAGTGGAAGGTCCTTAGTGGACAGCCAAACACGCTGCCCAGGGCGGAAAGCGTGTGCAGGTCTTCTATGGCGGTTGGCCTGAGTCTGGTTGGTTCTGGAGGTCTGTATGAGGGTCTTCCTGACCTTGCTCCAGGTCTTGCGACACCGTCTCACATATTGGTTGACCGAGGGCACCCCCACGTCCTCCTCCTGGTCCGGGAACAGAGGTGGCTGGAACCCGAATTGGCACTGGAATGGCGACAGCTTGGTGGCCGATGACTGCAGGGTGTTGTGGGCGTACTCCGCCCATGGCAGCCAGGTGCTCCACGATGTCGGGTTATCCATAGCCAGGCCTCGCAGGGTGGTTTCCAGGTCCTGGTTGAGCCTCTCCGTCTGACCATTGGACTGTGGGTGAAACCCAGAGGAGAGGCTGGCAGTGGCTCCGATGACCTTGCAGAACCCGTGCCACACTCGGGAGGAGAACTGGGGCCCTCGGTCTGAGACGATGTCCTGTGGAAGACCAAAGACTCGGAAGACATGATTAAACAAAAGTTTCGCAGTTTCAAGAGCAGAGGGGAGTTTGCACAGTGGTATGAAGCGGCAGGCCTTGGAGAATCTGTCAACTAAGACCAAAATGACCGTGTTACCTTGTGACTCAGGGAGACCCGTGATAAAGTCGACTGCCACGTGGGACCAGGGACGCCGGGGAATGGTCAGAGGATGCAGGAGACCCTGGGGACGCTGTCGTGGGTTCTTGGTTCTGGTGCAAACCTCACAGGACAGGACAAATGACCTTACTTCCTTCTCCATGTTAGGCCACCAGAAGCGTCTTTTCAGGAAGTCCAGGGTCCTCCGAGCTCCCGGGTGGGCGGTGAGAGGGGAAGAGTGACCCCACTGGAGAACCTTGGCCCGGGCTTGATGTGGGACGTACAAGAGGCCTGGTGGCCCCGTCCCAGGACCGGGGTCCTGGCGTTGGGCTCGTCGGACAGCCTCCTCAATACCCCAGCGGACAGGGGCCACAATCCGGGACACAGGGATAATAGGCCCGACTTCATTCTCCCTGTTAGTGGCAGAGAACAGTCTGGACAGTGCGTCAGGTTTGGTGTTCTTGGAGCCGGGGCGGTATGAGAGGGTGAAGTCAAACCGACTGAAAAACAGGGCCCACCTAGCCTGTCGAGGGTTCAGTCTCTTGGCTTGCTGGAGGTACTCCAGGTTCTTGTGGTCAGTCCAAACCAGGAATGGATGTTGTGCTCCCTCCAGCCAGTGCCTCCACTCCTCAAGGGCCAGTTTGACCGCTAGCAGTTCTCGATCCCCCACATCGTACCGGGACTCAGCAGGACTCAGGCGGTGGGAGAAGTAAGCGCAGGGGTGCAGCTTTCCTTCCGAACGTTGAGAGAGCACCGCGCCGACACCACTGTCCGAGGCGTCCACCTCCACGATGAATGGTTGGGAGGTGTCCGGGAGAACCAGAATGGGTGCCGTGCAGAAGCGGTCCTTGAGGTCTTTGAACGCCTTTTCTGCCTGAGGAGACCAGCCATAAGATCCACCTGTCCCTTTGGTGAGGTCTGACATGGGTGCTGCCACAGAACTGAAGTTCCTGATGAACTTGCGGTAGAAGTTAGCGAATCCTAAGAACCGCTGAACCTCCTTAACGGACTTGGGAGTAGGCCAGTCCCGGACGGCCAGGGTCTTGGCAGGGTCCATTTGGAGTTGGCCTGTCCGTACAATAAATCCCAGAAAGGAGACCTCGGGAACATGAAATTCGCATTTCTGGGCCTTGGCGAACAGATTGTTCTGTAGCAGCCTCTGGAGAACCTGGCGGACATGGTGGCGGTGCTCCTGCACGGTCTTGGAAAAGATAAGGATGTCGTCGAGGTAGACAAAAACGTATAGGTTAATCATGTCCCTTAAGACGTCGTTGATTAGGGCCTGAAAAACAGCTGGTGCGTTGGTGAGTCCGAAGGGCATCACCTGGTATTCGTAGTGCCCAGACGGGGTGTTAAAGGCAGTCTTCCACTCGTCTCCCTGTCGGATACGGATGAGGTGGTATGCGTTCCGTAGGTCCAACTTGGTGAAGACGGTGGCGCCTTGGAGCAGGTCGAAAGCTGTGGACATCAGCGGAAGGGGATATCGGTTGCGCACAGTGATCTTATTCAGGCCCCTGTAATCAATACATGGTCGGAGCCCCCCATCCTTCTTGCCGACAAAGAAGAAGCCGGCTCCAGCAGGTGAAGTGGAGGGTCGAATAAACCCAGAGACCAGGGCATCTTTGAGGTATTCCTCCATGGCCTTGCGTTCTGGCTGAGAGAGTGAAAACAGTCTGCCACGAGGAGGGGTAGTCCCAGGGAGCAAGTCGATGGCACAGTCGTAGGCCCGGTGCGGAGGAAGAACGGCGGCCCTGCTCTTGCTGAATACCTCCTTGAGATCCCAGTACTCTGTGGGAACTTGAGATAACTCGGTGAGATCAGGGGGCTCAGCAGGAGACACAGGAGAGCTAGAGAGCAGACAAGAGGCATGGCATGCAGGGCCCCATTCCACAACCTGGCTTGTTACCCAGTCTATGCGAGGGTTGTGGCGAGTAAGCCAAGGAAGGCCTAGAATAACTGGGAACTCAGGTGAAGGAATAAGGTGCAGGGATATTTCTTCCTTGTGACCTTGAGACTGGAGGAAAACTGGAGAAGTAACTTGGGTGACTCTTCCATCACCTAACGCTTGGCCATCGAGGGCAGACACAGACAGTGGGACTTCAAGAGGTGCAGTCGGAATATTGATGCTTTGGGCGAAGTGAATATCCATAAAGTTCCCAGCCGCCCCTGAGTCTATCAAAGCTTGACAAGAGTGGACAGACTCACCCCAGGAGATGGAGACCGGGATGTAGATTCCTTGGCCAGGGAGTCCGGGAGAGAGGGTAGGCCCCGTCACAACCCTCCCTCGGCTGGACGGGGCGGTCCTTTTCCCAAGAGTTCGGGACATGATGCTCGGAAGTGACCAGGCTTGCCACAGTAGATGCAGCACTTGTCCCTCCTTCTGCGCTCCCTCTCAGATGCGGAGAGGCGAGTACGACCCACTTGCATGGGTTCTGGACAGTCACTGAAGGAGGTAGACGGTCTCCAGGTAGAGGTAGGGAGGCTGGGGGGGCTCAAGGCTTGGTGGCGTTCTCTCATCCTGTTGTCCAGACGAATAGCATGTGAGATGAGGGTTTCGAGGTCACTTGGGCATCCAATAGAGGCCAGACCGTCCTTGATGGGGTCAGACAGACCATGGTGGAAGGCTGACACCAGGGCAGTCTCGTTCCATCCACTTACTGCTGCGAGTGTTCGGAACGAGATGGCGTAATCTGCGACGCTTCCTCCTTGCTGGATGGACATGAGCTTTCGGGCTGCGTCAGTACTGATGTCTGCCTGATCGAAGACCCGAAGCATCTCTTCAGAAAACAGCTGGAAATCAAAGCACTCAGGTCCCTGTCTTTGCCAGATAGCAGTAGCCCAGGCTCGCGCCTTACCAGCTAATAAGGTGATCACAAAGGCAATCTTGCGGCGATCCGTAGTGTAGGTGGTAGGCTGAAGCTCAAAGGTGAGTTGACACTGGGTAAGGAACTCTCGGCACTCACTGTGCTTGCCGTCATACCTCTGTGGTGCAGGAAGGCTGGGTTCGCGAGGTGAAGAAGGCAGCATTGCAGGAGGCACTGGAGCAGGAGTGGGAGCTGGATCAGGAGCAGGAACTGGATCAGGAGCAGGAGATGCAGGCAGAGATGTCAGCTGTGCCAGGGTTTTCCCAATTTGCTGAAGCAGTTCCTCGTGGCGAGCAAGGGCCTCACGTTGGCTGGTGAGCGTACGTCCATGAGCGTCCATGGTCGCTCCGAAGCGTGTCAAAGCTGCCATAATTCCCTGAAGGTTGGCCGGGTAGACAGTTGAAGCAGCCTCTGCTGAGTCGGTCATGACGGAGTCTTTCTGTTAGGGTTTTGCTGGGATTCGAACCTGGTTCGTTGGTGTAATAATCCAGCAAACCCCCACTAGGCCACCAGGGGGATGACTCAAATGCAGAGGCGTGAGGCGGAAGTAGAAAAAGAATCAAAAGGTTTATTTAAACTATATACACTATATACAGGGCAAAACAAAAGACAAAAAAAAACCAAAGAGTATAATCCAAAAGAAAAGCAAAGTGCAAAAATACAAAAGCTAAGAAGATCAAAAAACACAGTACAAAGGAAACTGGAGATAAACATAACAGCACAAAGACTCCGTGACAAGAGGACTGAACTCAGGGGTATAAATAGACAAACTAATTAAGGACACAGGTGAAGATAATTAGGCAATTAACACAAACACAAAACACAGGAACAGTGGCGGCCTCTAGAGGCCAAAATAAACACGACATGAAAAGGAAATAACAGCGGCCTCTAGAGGCCAAAACAGTCCTAGTCCTAACAAGGGGACTACATAGGCGGCAAAATGTAGTGTTTTTCCCTGCCATGGAAGTGCACTTGTATACTGAAGAGGAAGCAATTTGCATTACAGCCAGGAGGGCTGATAGAAGTGGCAAAACATTTTACTTTTTATCGTTTCTTTCACAACTTGAATGCGTTGAAACAAAAAATTATGACAAACTAACGCCACTTACACTAAAATATCGAGGGAAATTTGTAATAAAAACTTTACGGTCGGCAATTTCGACGCGGAAATTCTCGATCGGTTGGGTTACCGGAAACACACTTTTTTTTTGCCTTACATGTATAGTTAGCTAAATAACCTTCTCCAACCTGATTTTTATCCTCTCAAAATCAGCATCGCAACTATACTAGCACTGTTCATTCATTATAATTTCATTTTTTGATAGATAGTTAATCAGCTTTTACCCCTTTCGTCCCGTGTCTCCTTTCCTCGCGACTCCTGGCTCCCTCGCTTCGCGCCTCTCAATTTTCCAAAACAACCAATCTCTGGCGTTATCTCGTGCTGCATTCGCCGCAGTCGGACATTGGAAATTCGTGCACGTAAATGTCAAATTGGCCGTAATTTTTCTTTGAATTCGTCGCTGCCAACTGGGGTAGCAGCAGGGGTGGCAAGGCTTTCTTTTAGAGTGGCATATGCCACCCCGGTAGATCCGCCCATGGTTATTCACCCCCGAGCGCGCTGGAAACTGTTCCATTGGTATTCAGATTCAGTCGCGAGATGAGGTTGCCAGATCTCTCTATAAAAAGGTGACTTTGCGGTCTGAATCTGTGGAATATTCGTAAGCGAGGACTGGCAACCAGCAGTGGGTTGTGCACCAGCTGATCAGAACTCCAATGGAAAAGAAGCGTGTTAGTAACTGTTTATCTTGATTGGCTTTAACCTTGTAAGTGAAATGTTTGGCAACAATAGCGTTGTAGCCTGCCTACCCCCCCCCCCCCCCCCCCAAAAAAAAAAAAAAAAAACTCTTCGGATCTACACGATTCACACAAGTGACCTATTTTGGGACCAAAATGGCGAATTTCGCCGAAAGGTGAGGAGTTTGCATGTGTGCTGTTAATTGAAAAGTATTCCAGGTGACTACCTCATTAAGCTGGTTAAGATAACGCCAATAGTGTGCAAAGTGCCATCAGTTCTACTTTGAAGACTTGAAAATATGAAACATAGAGCGGCAGCTACAATTATCGACAGTCCATAATTATCGACACCTTTTCAGATTTACCAATTGAACAATTTTACAAAGGTGAGTTTCAGTTACAACAGTTATTACTGGTTAATTAATCAACCGGAAGACCCCCCCCGCTCTTTTATCTTGTCGTCTGATGACGCAGCTCGTTACCTGAGATGGAATTTTTTTTAGCACAGAATTTTGAGGACAATCTGGACGCTCTCATCACAGGTAAGCATAGTGGAAAGATCACAGACATGTTTTTACTTATCAAATTCACCGATATTTCATGATCTCCTTGTCAAAACCTACTTTGTTTCTTACTCTTTCATTTGACAGTCGCCGTTTTGTATCTAAACATGCGTTTGAGAAGTCACGTGAGGTGTCAGTAATAACAGTCACTTTCACCAGTGTCCACCATTATCGACACCCTGTGGAATTAAGTGACATTTACAACTGTTATGGATCGATCTTTGTGTAACATTGTTGAAGTAGATGAAGTACTTTAAAAAATAAAAGTGCTGTGATTTATAATATTTTTTTCTGATTCATAACAGAATGGAATGCTTATAGAGTATTTGTAATCCTACTGCAATAAATAGAATTAGACCAGAATTAAATTCCTAACATATAAAAAATTACATGCTTGAAATATTCAGATTTTTCTATTCCATTCAGAAAATATTTTTTGCAGTTTGTTGTAAATATTTACCATATATTACAATATCAGTAGACATTTTATACAACCCCGATTCCAAAAAAGTTGGGACAAAGTACAAATTGTAAATAAAAACGGAATGCAATGATGTGGAAGTTTCAAAATTCCATATTTTATTCAGAATAGAACATAGATGACATATTAAATGTTTAAACTGAGAAAATGTATCATTTAAAGAGAAAAATTAGGTGATTTTAAATTTCATGACAACAACACATCTCAAAAAAGTTGGGACAAGGCCATGTTTACCACTGTGAGACATCCCCTTTTCTCTTTACAACAGTCTGTACATGTCTGGGGACTGAGGAGACAAGTTGCTCAAGTTTAGGGATAGGAATGTTAACCCATTCTTGTCTAATGTAGGATTCTAGTTGCTCAACTGTCTTAGGTCTTTTTTGTCGTATCTTCCGCTTTATGATGCACCAAATGTTTTCTATGGGTGAAAGATCTGGACTGCAGGCTGGCCAGTTCAGTACCCGGACCCTTCTTCTACGCAGCCATGATGCTGTAATTGATGCAGTATGTGGTTTGGCATTGTCATGTTGGAAAATGCAAGGTCTTCCCTGAAAGAGACGTCGTCTGGATGAGAGCATATGTTGCTCTAGAACCTGGATATACCTTTCAGCATTGATGGTGTCTTTCCAGATGCGTAAGCTGCCCATGCCACACACACTAATGCAACCCCATACCATCAGAGATGCAGGCGTCTGAACTGAGCGCTGATAACAACTTGGGTCGTCCTTCTCCTCTTTAGTCCAAATGACACGGTGTCCCTGATTTCCATAAAGAACTTCAAATTTTGATTCGTCTGACCACAGAACAGTTTTCCACTTTGCCACAGTCCATTTTAAATGAGCCTTGGCCCAGAGAAGACGTCTGCGCTTCTGGATCATGTTTAGATACGGGTTCTTCTTTGAACTATAGAGTTTTAGCTGGCAACGGCGGATGGCACGGTGAATTGTGTTCACAGATAATGTTCTCTGGAAATATTCCTGAGCCCATTTTGTGATTTCCAATACAGAAGCATGCCTGTATGTGATGCAGTGCCGTCTAAGGGCCCGAAGATCACGGGCACCCAGTCTGGTTTTCCGGCCTTGACCCTTACGCACAGAGATTCTTCCAGATTGTCTGAATCTTTTGATGATATTATGCACTGTAGATGATGATATGTTCAAACTCTTTGCAATTTTACACTGTCGAACTCCTTTCTGATATTGCTCCACTATTTGTCGGTGCAGAATTAGGGGGATTGGTGATCCTCTTCCCATCTTTACTTCTGAGAGCCGCTGCCACTCCAAGATGCTCTTTTTATACCCAGTCATGTTAATGACCTATTGCCAATTGACCTAATGAGTTGCAATTTGGTCCTCCAGCTGTTCCTTTTTTGTACCTTTAACTTTTCCAGCCTCTTATTGCCCCTGTCCCAACTTTTTGGAGATGTGTTGCTGTCATGAAATTTCAAATGAGCCGATATTTGGCATGAAATTTCAAAATGTCTCACTTTTGACATTTGATATGTTGTCTATGGTCTATTGTGAATACAATATCATTTTGTGAGATTTGTAAATTATTGCATTCCATTTTTATTTACAATTTGTACTTTGTCCCAGCTTTTTTGGAATCGGGGTTGTATTTTGATTCGAGGAATGACATGCGAC
The DNA here is from genome assembly GCF_027579695.1 of Neoarius graeffei. Lineage (NCBI taxonomy): Eukaryota > Metazoa > Chordata > Actinopteri > Siluriformes > Ariidae > Neoarius > Neoarius graeffei. Next base: position 52,640,292 of record NC_083574.1, read on the forward strand.
CTTTGACCTGGATTTTCATGTGGTTACAATGTCAATTGCCTGTTGACATTTATTTGTGAACTACAAAATTAGTAATCAATACAAACAACAACGAATGATTAACAGAATGTGATCTACGAAAATGCTTAGAAAGTGGAACAAAAAGATTTTCTGACAGGTTAAACATTATCAGTTCTTTTGTTTACAAACATTAGAATTACTTCCTCATTTACGTAAGCACCGACATCGATATATTTATATAAAATATATTTTGAACTAAATATAAGTCTACGTAAAACGAATTTTCAATAAAAACTGTTTTGTTAACTTAATACCACATACCGATTTTTTTAAAATAAATAATCATCTGGATGTCGATAACTGTGGACAAAGGTGTCGATAACTGTGGAACGTTGTCACGTGTTCTGATACGCTAAGTAATCGGGAATCAACTAACTTTTTTCGGAAGTTTGAGTAATTATTAATGCACAATTTACGTGCTGATAGTCTTTTCTACTTTTGTAATCGCCAAAAGATTGTTAAGGTGTCGATAATTGTAGCCGCCGCGCTATTTAGTTTTTTTAATCACTTCCCCCCATCACATAATTCTATACATGTTCCATATGCTATTTCATAGTTTTGATGTCTTCAGTATTGTTCTACAATGGGGGAAATAGTCAAAATACAGAACAACCTATGAATGAGTAGGGGTGTACAAATTTTTGACTGCTACTACACATTTGTTCTATACTAAAATTAAAAGTGTTAATTTCCCCTATTTATGGAAACATATGGTCCATTCTGTAGTATAGTATAGGGTGGGCCATAAATTTACATAAATCGGGGAAATTAACACTTTTACACAAAACTGATTTTATTGACAAAATATGTTCCACATGGTTGTCATTATTTTCAAAACCGATTAGAATATGCCATCAGTATAATTTCAGTTCCTTCTTCTCTTGACAAATGCATCCTTCAAGGTTATCTGAAATATAAAAATAAACACGTTAATTGCCCCTGGGTATGAAAACTTATGGCCCACCTTGTATACTATACTATAGCCTTCATCAAAAAATTCCCGTGCAGGGATTGGCCAAGGATGGCTCATGTTACATAAAATAGTTCAACCACTGAATAAGCAATGTATCTGGTGACGTAAAAAAAAAAAATGTATATGGTGTGAGGCAGTCATGGTATATCCTGGATATACCATGAACTGACATCACAATTTCAAGCTATATGGCCGACTCGAGTCACAGCCATGGCTCCGCGAGCATTTCTGTGTGTGTAGATCTCTGTATCATGATCATGCCTAGCGAGGAAGGCGATAGCATGGTACTTTTTTCAGATTTATTTCTAATTCTTTGTAGTTAACACTTTTAGTTTGGAAATTTTTTATGAGGGATATAAATCTAATATACCATGCACTGAGAGGCTCCGGGAATTATGGATTCTCTTCGGTGACTGGCATAGTCTTATTGTCTTCTAGGCTGTGCCCCTCACAACATAGTACTACGCCAGTCACCTCAGAGAATCCATAATTTCAACTGGATCCTCTCAGTGCATGGAATATTAGATTAATATACTATGATTTAATATGTTATATTATTCTATGGCGGCACGGTGGTGTAGTGGTTAGCGCTGTCGCCTCACAGCAAGAAGGTCCTGGGTTCGAGCCCCGGGGCCGGCGAGGGCCTTTCTGTGCGGAGTTTGCATGTTCTCCCCGTGTCTGCGTGGGTTTCCTCCGGGTGCTCCGGTTTCCCCCACAGTCCAAAGACATGCAGGTTAGGTTAACTGGTGACTCTAAAGTGAGTGTGAATGGTTGTCTATGTGTCAGCCCTGTGATGACCTGGCGACTTGTCCAGGGTGTACCCCACCTTTCGCCCGTAGTCAGCTGGGATAGGCTCCAGCTTGCCTGCGACCCTGTAGAAGGATAAAGCGGCTAGAGATGATGAGATATTATTCTATATTGTGCTCTACTATGTTATACTCTACTATACTATATTACACTACATTTTACTATTTAATAGGAAGAGACTAACCTCAAAAAGGTTTCCCCATCAGGAAACCAATAAACAGAAGTGCAATATACACTGAAGTGTGAATAGCCAATCAGATAGCAACCTTTAAGATTCTGTAGCTTGTGGCTAGTTAATTGTCCCAAATCAGATCAGATATGATGACTTGCTAATGTTAGCAGTGCACCTGAGTTTATAATTGCAACGCTGCAAATAGGAAATATAGTTTTGGAAAAGGTTTTGAGGCGGCACGGTGGTGTAGTGGTTAGCGCTGTCGCCTCACAGCAAGAAGGTCCTGGGTTTGAGCCCCGGGGCCGGCGAGGGCCTTTCTGTGCGGAGTTTGCATGTTCTCCCCATGTCCGCGTGGGTTTCCTCCGGGTGCTCCGGTTTCCCCCACAGTCCAAAGACATGCAGGTTAGGTTAACTGGTGGCTCTAAATTGACCGTAGGTGTGAATGTGAGTGTGAATGGTTGTCTGTGTCTATGTGTCAGCCCTGTGATGACCTGGCGACTTGTCCAGGGTGTACCCCGCCTTTCGCCCGTAGTCAGCTGGGATAGGCTCCAGCTTGCCTGCGACCCTGTAGAAGGATAAAGCGGCTAGAGATAATGTGATGTGATGTGTGTGAAAAGGTTTTGAGTAGTGCCCTAAAAAAATGCTTCACTTTGTTCCTCTTGAGGAAGCCTTAAAGGGTTTTTTTCTTTTCCCTTTCAGAAAAGGTTTCAAGTAGAACCCTTTTGAAAGCTCATACTTCTAGTAGAGCCACCTGCGGAGCATTACATTTCAGTTCTCACTCACATGTACATACTTCTATACGATTCTTTATTCTCTCCCTCTGATTCTCTCTTTCAACACACACACACACACCGCTGTGGTACTGGCACTGAGCTCAGTGGGGCGGTGAGTCTTGAGGGTCCCAGACGGGCCATGTCATGGGTGACAGCGCCGCGGTAGGCTAAGGGTAAGCTACGCTACGCTAACTGTGTTCCGCTGCTCAGAGACGCACCGGAGTACACACACTCACTTTCCGTGTCACAGATACGACATACCCCTGCCTGTCTCCAGGGAACGGGCCAGTTTGACACATTCCTAAACTAAGAGAGGAGAGAGAGAGAGATTTCATAGAACATTCTGGAAGATGCTGGTTGTTGAATGGAGAAGTGACAGACTCCTAGTAATGCGTGTGCCCATGTTCCTGTACATGTGTGTAAGAGTGAGAAACAATGTATGAGAACACAAGTGTAAAACCCCCTTTCTGTGTGTTGTGTGCATGTGAGTAAGTGCGAGAGACAAAGTGTGTATCAGACGTGCAAAAACTCAACCTGTGTGCATGAATGTGAGCGAGTGAAAGACTCTTGTGCATGTGCTCTCCTTGTGAGAGATCATTAGCGATCACATAATGCACAGAGTGATGGAGTTCTTCGACTCTCCAGGCAGTCTGAGCACACAAACACGATGCATCACAAGGCATTACACTACCACATTACACAACCTTCAGCAACACACACTACTAACACTACCGTTAAAGGGGCAGTACAGTATTATTTTCAAGCATTTTTTGAAAATGTATAAATCCAGAGTGACTATGAAACACATCGACCCATCCATCCATTATCTGTAGTCGCTTATCCTGTTCTACAGGGTCGCAGGCGAGCTGGAGCCTATCCCAGCTGACTACGGGCGTAAGGCAGGGTACACCCTGGACAAGTCGCCAGGTCATCACAGGGCTGACACATAGACACAGACAACCATTCACACTCACATTCACACCTACGCTCAATTTAGAGTCACCAGTTAACCTAACCTGCATGTCTTTGGACTGTGGGGGAAACCGGAGCACCCGGAGGAAACCCACGCGGACACGGGGAGAACATGCAAACTCCGCACAGAAAGGCCCTCGCTGGCCACGGGGCTCAAACCCAGGACCTTCTTGCTGTGAGGCGACAGCGCTAACCACTACACCACCGTGCCACTACTATGAAACACAACTGGAGTTAATTTTACTTAATAATACAAATTTCTCGTGTTTTTTTTCTTTGCTTCTAACTGCCTGTTTTTGCTGTGATCATCTACTAATCATTAATCCTTATATTCAGTTATTAGCAAGAACTTCCAGAGCAATGACTAAAATACACGAACAGCGTAATGTCTTTAAAGTGAAGCCACTAGAGGTCGAGCGCCCCTGCTGGCTGGCTGCAGTATAATGTCTCGCAGTACTCATCCACATGTGTTTCAATGACAAACTAGACTGTTTTCCATGTCACTCCAAAGACAGTCTCAACTCTCTTTCCACCTAAAGTGTCTAATTCGAACAGTTAGTTTCCCAGATGCTGATATCTGCACATTAGTTTTTAAAATGTTATTCTATGATATTGTAAGAAGGCATGAATATACTTGGGAACGACATGACTGACAGCCTTGGCGATGCACTGTACCTTAGGAGAAGAGGGTGGGACTACCAAATGAGTAGTACCTACTCTGGCTCCAAATTTGACAACATGATGGAGGAATTTTGGCTTCATTATCCCCCACCCAAACAAAGTCCGGCAGGGGATATAGAAACGGGTTCGTTCTGTCCGTCCAGCTGTCCGTCCAGTCACGTTTTCATTTCCGGGCCATATCTTTAAAACTACTTAAGATATCGTCATGAAACTTTGTATACATATCAAGCAACTGGTGCCTTTTGATATTTTGGATTTTTGAAAAAAAAAATGTTTTTAAATTTTTACATAAAAAATAGATTTTGACTTAACTAAGAGCAATGTTCGTTTCCGGAGCAAATATCCAAAACTATTCATGATACGGATTTGAAACTTGGTATACATGTTAACAAGGTGATGTAGATGTGCCTTTTCATACTAAGAAATTTGAGAAATTTAAATTTGTCATCTTTCCATGGAAACAGTTTCAGACTTACTGTAGTCTCTCAGGTTAGTCTTAGGGGTAGGTTTTGTTTCTGGAGCAGAACTTGGAAGCTATAAGTGTTATGGTCTTGAAAGTTGGTATATGTATCTCATCTCATCTCATTATCTGTAGCCGCTTTATCCTGTTCTACAGGGTCGCAGGAGCCTATCCCAGCTGACTACGGGCGAAAGGCGGGGTACACCCTGGACAAGTCGCCAGGTCATCACAGGGCTGACACATAGACACAGACAACCATTCACACTCACATTCACACCTACGGTCAATTTAGAGTCACCAGTTAACCTAACCTGCATGTCTTTGGACTGTGGGGGAAACCGGAGCACCCGGAGGAAACCCACGCGGACACGGGGAGAACATGCAAACTCCGCACAGAAAGGCCCTCGCTGGCCACGGGGCTCAAACCCAGGACCTTCTTGCTGTGAGGCGACAGCGCTAACCACTACACCACCGTGCCACTACTATGAAACACAACTGGAGTTAATTTTACTTAATAATACAAATTTCTCGTGTTTTTTTTCTTTGCTTCTAACTGCCTGTTTTTGCTGTGATCATCTACTAATCATTAATCCTTATATTCAGTTATTAGCAAGAACTTCCAGAGCAATGACTAAAATACACGAACAGCGTAATGTCTTTAAAGTGAAGCCACTAGAGGTCGAGCGCCCCTGCTGGCTGGCTGCAGTATAATGTCTCGCAGTACTCATCCACATGTGTTTCAATGACAAACTAGACTGTTTTCCATGTCACTCCAAAGACAGTCTCAACTCTCTTTCCACCTAAAGTGTCTAATTCGAACAGTTAGTTTCCCAGATGCTGATATCTGCACATTAGTTTTTAAAATGTTATTCTATGATATTGTAAGAAGGCATGAATATACTTGGGAACGACATGACTGACAGCCTTGGCGATGCACTGTACCTTAGGAGAAGAGGGTGGGACTACCAAATGAGTAGTACCTACTCTGGCTCCAAATTTGACAACATGATGGAGGAATTTTGGCTTCATTATCCCCCACCCAAACAAAGTCCGGCAGGGGATATAGAAACGGGTTCGTTCTGTCCGTCCAGCTGTCCGTCCAGTCACGTTTTCATTTCCGGGCCATATCTTTAAAACTACTTAAGATATCGTCATGAAACTTTGTATACATATCAAGCAACTGGTGCCTTTTGATATTTTGGATTTTTGAAAAAAAAAATGTTTTTAAATTTTTACATAAAAAATAGATTTTGACTTAACTAAGAGCAATGTTCGTTTCCGGAGCAAATATCCAAAACTATTCATGATACGGATTTGAAACTTGGTATACATGTTAACAAGGTGATGTAGATGTGCCTTTTCATACTAAGAAATTTGAGAAATTTAAATTTGTCATCTTTCCATGGAAACAGTTTCAGACTTACTGTAGTCTCTCAGGTTAGTCTTAGGGGTAGGTTTTGTTTCTGGAGCAGAACTTGGAAGCTATAAGTGTTATGGTCTTGAAAGTTGGTATATGTATCTCATCTCATCTCATTATCTGTAGCCGCTTTATCCTGTTCTACAGGGTCGCAGGAGCCTATCCCAGCTGACTACGGGCGAAAGGCGGGGTACACCCTGGACAAGTCGCCAGGTCATCACAGGGCTGACACATAGACACAGACAACCATTCACACTCACATTCACACCTACGGTCAATTTAGAGTCACCAGTTAACCTAACCTGCATGTCTTTGGACTGTGGGGGAAACCGGAGCACCCGGAGGAAACCCACGCGGACACGGGGAGAACATGCAAACTCCGCACAGAAAGGCCCTCGCTGGCCACGGGGCTCGAACCCAGGACCTTCTTGCTGTGAGGCGACAGTGCTAACCACTACACCACCGTGCCGCCCTGGTATATGTATTGATTTAAGTAATGTATATGTGCCTTTTGATACTAAGAAATGTGAGAAATTTTAATTTTTAGCTCACCTAGACCAAAGGTCTGGTGGGTTTATGCCATGGGCTGCTGAGGTCAGTGTAAAGAGGTAGGGTTGGTTTCCTGCACTTGAAACTGCACTAGAACTTGAAAAATGTGACAAATCATATCTTGAAACTTGGTATATAGTTGGAATATAGGGCGGGGGATATAGATGACTCTGTCTTCTTGTTTCTATAGAACGGCTGGATGGATAGATGGAGCCACTCCGTCCATGTTTTTTACAGTTATTGTTCCAGAGTATACGCTTACATTAGCTTATACCAATCATGTAGCTCAATCACAGTATGCTCAGCAAAGAGAAAAGCATGTTTGTACCCCGATGCTGTTTCAAACATGAATAGGAAACATCCTAATTCCTGACATTATTCAAATCCATTCTTGTCATGAAAGTATAAGAAGTTGGTGGAGCAGTGATTAGTTTTAAGGTTTGCTAGTTTGTGTTAGTATAGACCCTTTTCAGTCACGTGACCTTCGTAAATGCGACCGCCATTTTGGACATGTAGTGGACTTCAGCTCGAATCGGTTTGAATGCGAGGAAGGCGACAAACATAAAAGAAAAAGGAGCGAGATGCAGAAAACTGTATTTACTAGTTTACTGTAATTATGATCTGGCAGCTACTTACACCGGATCCAGTGTAAATAGCTGCCGCGAGCTCGCTGCCGGAGCAGCGAGCTAGCGCGCGCGCTTCGCTGCCGGAGCCGCGGGCTAGCGCGCGCGCTTCCCGGCCGGAGCCGCGGGCTAGTGCACGCGCTCTCCCTCCCCGGCCGGAGCCGCGGGCTAGCGCGCGCGCTCTCCCTCCCCGGCCGGCTGCGAGCTAGCGCGCGCGCGCTCCGGAACCTCGGACATTGGCTCCGGCAGCTATTTACACTGGATCCGGTGTAAATAGCTGCCAGATCATAATTACAGTAAACTAGAATGGAATGTTAACAGCAATGTAATGCCTTTTCTGGCTAATTTTATTCGTCTTACCTCCAACAAAGTGGTCACTACACAAGCGTTGGTATGCCGCTATCTATCTTCTCCGTCGGTCAGCAACTACCGGGATCCGATAAAATGATAACCCTTGCCTTGTTTGTTGATGGTTACTACATCCAGGTGCACAACAATATAGTGGCATGATGGAAGTCTTGCTGAAAATAAACACTTTCTTTGCTGCCGTTCCTCAATGTTGGCTGTGGTAAACTACTGGTAGTACACGTCCAAAATGGCGGCCGCGTTTGTCGTGACGTCACGTGACAAGGGTCCATACTGTCAGACTTCTCCTAAGTTGCACTTATTTGCATACAAACAATATTTACATGTCTTTGTGTCTTCTTCTTTCGTCTGTTCCCATGAAGGGTCGCCACAGCGGATAATGTCCCTCCATCTCCTCCTGTCCTCTGTACTGTACCTTCTTCTGTCACACCAACCGTCCTCATGTCCTCCTTCACCACATCTTTAAATCTTATCTTTGATCTTCCTCTTTTCCTTCTACCTGGCAACTCCATCTCCAGCATTCTTTTCCCAATATCCCCTGGATCTCTCCTCTGTACCTGTCCAAACCATCTCACTCTCGACACTCTCACTCTGTCTCTAAGCCACACTAGGTACACTACACATTTCATATTTCCTCAGCATTGCTACAACTCCATGTAGGCTAAAAACCATCAAAACACAGGAAGAAGTCCATTTTTATTTATAATGCATTATTCTTTAGATAATTAACAGTTATTCCACAAAATCGAATCGTACATGAGCTGATAGCCGACAAGGTGCGTATTGCCTCGTCGGCTATAAGCCATGTACGAGAAGATTAATCAAATCAAATCAAATCAAATCAAATCAAGTTTATTTGTATAGCGCTTTTAACAATAAACATTGTCGCAAAGCAGCTTTACAGAATTTGAACGACTTAAAAGATGAGCTAATTTTATCCCTAATCTATCCCCAATGAGCAAGCCTGTGGCGACGGTGGCAAGGAAAAACTCCCTCAGACGACATGAGGAAGAAACCTCGAGAGGAACCAGACTCAAAAGGGAACCCATCCTCATTTGGGCAACAACAGACAGCCTGACTATAATATTAACAGTTTTAACAGGTATAACCCTCAGCTAAGTGGAATTAAGTGGAATAACTGTTTTATTCTATCCAGATTTGCTGGATTTTGAGAACCAGAGCATTTTTATTTTTAGCAAATTCGATCAATAAAAACTTTATACAAAACGTCCGACAAAATCATTTCTGCTTAGAATGTAAACAAACCGCTGAATCTGTGAAAAATGCGATAATAATTCTTGAAAAATAAAAACGATACATTCTTACCATCAAATACTTTTATTCCATATTTTCTTGCGCTTTTTTGTGTGTGTAATTTTAGGTTTTTGTTTTTGAGTAGAGTTTTTATTTCGTCCTCGGCTGGTTCAGCGACATGCTCCGCCATTTTGTTTTTCTCTACTCATGGTATATGAGCCGATAGCCTAGTAGTAGAGTAGCCAATCAGAGCGCACAATTGCTCATATCCAGTGAATGTGGATAGAATAATGTTCTTTGTCCTTTAACCTTTAGATCAACATATCATGTGTGTGTACATCTGGGCAGGTTTTTATATGTTGGTGAGGACCAAATGTCCCCATAATGACAGGAATATCTGACAGTTTGGGGACTTTTTTAATCTACAGGTTTCCTTTTGGTTACTGAGGCTGAGATTAGGATTAGATTGACATGTAGCCAGAGCATTAAAGGAAAAGGCAACTTTTGTACAAAATCACCACAAATAGATAGATAAATATATAAAGTAATCGATCATGGAATTTATAGAGAAAGAACAGACCGCATAACAGTATTCTTTAACTTTTAATAATATGGGCTTGCGCTGAGCTCAGCGAAGATGCGTTCCGCCATATTGATCTACTGCGTGATGTCATGCGGCCCACCACTGAAAAGAACTCTTCAGTGCTTCATGGTAATAAGGTAAAAAACCAGTACAATCGCTTCTTCAAAGTTTCACCAAATGGTTTTATTTATGCAACTTCAAGCTCATAATACTGTAGAACTTTGGTCGAGTAAAAACACGGAGCAAAAACATGGCTGAATCCTGAATGACTCCTATTTGGATTTGTCCTACCAAGCCTACTGCGCATGCGTGAAGCGGCTCGGCTCGGTTTTCCCTTTCGGGCGCTCTCGTTTTCTGTTAGAATTTGGTAAAGAAAAAAATAAATAAATAATATTTACCAGCTTACCGGGTCCATGAACATAAATCTGACAGCTGACAAGGTCGGGATATAAACGAATCGAATACAAGCCACCCGCCGGGACTCCTAATCACAGTGATCTGTCTGTAAACACTGTTTTCATGGGCCCAGTGACGTCACAGATCAGAGGGAGGCGCATTAACGAAAGATTCTGATTGGTTTATAGTTGCCCACAATCTCAAAATGGCTGCCTCCTCCAACTTCGACTCCTCTGTGTCAATTCATGATTTCAAAGTTAAAAATATTTTTTCATGTTCGATATATAATGGAAATAATTAATGGAATTGATTACGTATATGTTTTTCTCCTATTACACACCTGGTTTTGTACAAAAGTTGCCTTTTCCTTTAATAATGAGCTGCTTTAATAATTACGTCAATCATAGGTCCTCATAAGGATAGTAAGACAAGTGTGTGTGTGTGTGTGTGCTCATTGTTTACAGCCATCTTCTTGGGGACAGTGCATATGCTCATACGTCACTGTCAAAGCCATGACAGGTACTGCCCCAATCTGGCAACTGGCAAGCGTGACAACAACACAGCATGCAGAGCAGAGCTGTAACACCGCCGAACAGCCCTGCTCAACTGTCATGTCTAACCGAGGAACACAAACTACACGGACACTGCCAGAGCGGAGTCTATTTTGTCCCTCCTCCAGCTCTCACGTTGTGTCTGTCCGTCTCCTCTCGGTTTCCTGTGTGTCACTGACAGGACGAGGAAAACAGTGTCAGCAGCAGCAAGTAAAGGGCTAAAGAACTGTGTGGTAGATATGAGGACAAGGTATTCTTCCCGATGGATCCTTTCCTCTCTTCTCCTTCCCTCCCTCTCTTTCTCCTCCTCCCTTTCCTTCTCTCACACCACTCCTCAAATTATTCAATTTAGAGCAGACGCCACATCTCCCTGTGCGCCAAGCTGCTGAAGTTCACTCCATCTAGCTCTCGCTTTCCCTCCGTCTCTGTCTTTCTGTCCCTCTGCTTCATCTATCCCTTCATTTCTCAAACCCTCTTATAGATCATCGTCTCGAGCAGGGGTGCTTCATGTGTATGTGCGTGCGTGTGTGTGTGTGTGTACTTATGATGACAGCTATGTCTTGCAAAGCATGGAGAATTTGCAAACTGATGCATACTTCCTTCACTATTCATTATACGCACACAACCCCATGCGGACCCACATGCGCAGACACACACAGAGCCCAAACCGGTGTCCCATGTTGTAATAAAATGAATTCGAATGTCTTGATTTTCTCCGTAGATTTGTGCTGCCTCATGGCGAGCGGTTTTGATTTGAATTCACCAGGCCACAAACTCGTCCGAGTCTCTAGCTCAGCAAGAGCGCAGGAACAAAACAACAACAAAACAAGTAAACAACTTAAACATGTCCCCTCCTGCTCTGGCTTACTCTAGTGCAAGGCAGCGGTCTACTGTGTGTGTGTGTGTGTGTGTGCACATGTGTGTGCGCGTTCCCCAAACTCTCTGACAATCCTCTTACACACACTGCATCATAGCTAAACCTCCTGTACGCCATGATCTCACTGTCTGCATATCAAAGCAGAGGAAACATGAGGATGACACACACAAACGCCATAACAGCATAATCACATCAGCGCATTAATGAGTGTGATATCATTGATTTACCTTCGTTATCGGTTTATAAGAACATGCCAATTATGGAGTCCGCTACATGACCTATTTGTGGTTTATTCTGTTGCAGTTAAGCCTGTGGTGGATTTTCTACTCAGATACAAGCTGAGGGATGGGTGTGTGTGTGAATGTATGTGTGGTGCCGAAGAGGTGTGTGTGTGTGCGCTCTTCTCAGCCCAATGCTCATAGCTTTAAACTGGAGCTGCTGCCTATATTGCAGTCCCCAGGTTACACCTCAAGTAGCCAGCCAATCAACAGTGAAGGGGGATTGGGGAGACTGTGTGTGTGTGTGTGTGTGTGTGTGTGTGTGTGTGTGTGTGTGTGTGTGTGTGTGTGTGTGTGTGTGTGTGTGCTGGGGTTAGGGGTCTGAAGAGAGCCCCCCAGATCCCCATTCTAATAAAACACTGTGCCATTCCACAAGCTAGGGCAGCTGGGACATGGGCAGACAGCCACACGCGTGAACACACACACACACACACACACACACACACACACACACACACACACACACAGTGTATACCAGCAACAAAACCCCAACAATATTTACAGTGATCATAAACCTAAATCATACAAAATTTGAGCTAAATCTGCTCAGGCAACATGCAAGAACTAGAGACAGGCATCCTGGTCATTTTGACAGCTTCAGTACTCCACAAATGAAACGAATTCCAACTAACTGTGTGCTTGGATCCAGAGAAAGGGGATGGGTTTGAGCTCAACAACTCTATACAGCGTATTGTGCATAAGCCCTTTAAAAACAAACTTCTGGGTAAAATTTCATCTGTTAGCTGTGTTCTTTCTGTTTAAACTCGAAAGGGGATGGGCTAAAAAGGAGTGGATCTCTATCTATTGGGTTTTATTCTATCCACAGTCACTGGATATGAGCAATCGCGCACTCTGATTGGCTACTCTACTACTAGGCTATCAGCTCATGTACCGTGAGTAGAGAAAAACAAAATGGAGGAGCGTGTTGCTGAACCAACCGAGGACGAAATAAAAACTCTACTCGAAAACAAAACCCAAAGAAATACAACCCCCCCCAAAAACAAAATATAGAATGAAAGTATTTGATAGTAAGAATGCACACTGTAAAAAATGTCCGTAGACTTAATAGTGAATTTATGTAAAATCATGACATAAAAAAACTGTAAATACAAAAACAATGAAGCAGTGTGTAATTTACATTAATATACTGTAAAACGGGGCAGCACGGTGGTGTAGTGGTTAGCGCTGTCGCCTCACAGCAAGAAGGTCCGGGTTCGAGCCCCGTGGCCGGCGAGGGCCTTTCTGTGCGGAGTTTGCATGTTCTCCCCGTGTCCGCGTGGGTTTCCTCCGGGTGCTCCGGTTTCCCCCACAGTCCAAAGACATGCAGGTTAGGTTAACTGGTGACTCTAAATTGACCGTAGGTGTGAATGTGAGTGTGAATGGTTGTCTGTGTCTATGTGTCAGCCCTGTGATGACCTGGCGACTTGTCCAGGGTGTACCCCGCCTTTCGCCCGTAGTCAGCTGGGATAGGCTCCAGCTTGCCTGCGACCCTGTAGAACAGGATAAAGCAGCTACAGATAATGAGATGAGATGAGATACTGTAAAACTCCTAACCAAATACCACTGTTAATTTAACAGTAAGAATATGTTGAATTGATCATATTTTTTTTGTAGAATTTACAAATTGTTGTAGTTTAATCACAGACAAACTGTAATACTAAAACAGAATGTGATAGTTAAATCACATCATTGCCCAGTTAAAAAAATGTCAGTAGAGGCTCTCCGGCACATTTCGTAAAACTCTAAATCAAATAAAATATCTGTCTAGTAGATCATTGCTTGTAACCATCATTTTGGAGCCACAAAAACCAATAATCGAGAACACTCGCAATTCATTCCTAGATGCTTTTTTATTGTACAATGAATATCCGTAAAATTAACAGTTATGTATTGATTATTGTACATTGAATACCTGTAAAATTTACATTTAGTTATCATTAATTGTACATGGAATCCCAGTGAAATGTACAAGTTATTCTGTAATGTTGTTTACATTTCACTGTATTTTTAACAGGATTATTCTGGCAACCACAGCTGCCAGTGTTTTTCCGTAAAAACAACGGATTTTTTTTTTACAGTGCATCTTTTTTTTGTTTTTCAAGAATTATTATTAGCGCATTTTTCACAAATTGCTCCTGTCATTTCGCCAGTTTGTTTACATTCTAAGCGGAAATTATTTTGTCGGACGTTTTGTATTAAGTTTTTATTTATCCAATTTGCAAAAAATACAAATGCTCCGTTTCTCAAAATCCAGTGAATGTGGATAGGAATAAAACAGTTATTCCACTCAATCTCGTCATACATGGCTTATAGCCAACTCGGCGCTACGCATCTCGTCAGCTATCAGCTCATGTATGACTCAACACACACACACACACATCTCACTTTGGTAAATAACATCATGCCTGTCTGGCTAGTGTCTTTGCTTTCGCTTGACATTTTGAGTTCAAATCTGAGGCAATGGCACACTGTATTCATAGTACTTATGCTTTGCACTGGATTTGCTTGGTTTCAGTGTTTCTAAATGTTAGTGTATGTTTCAGAGGCTATAGTTAAGGCCTTTACACACTGGATACAACAAGAAATTGTGAAGCAAAAATGAAAATAAATTTGTTTGGGAAATTTTCACACAGGAAGTATGCATATATCTTGCGTTTTATGTTGTGCTGGTTTCATGCTGTGACTGTCAGTAGTGTCCTGAGGGAGTCTAATAGTTACAGACATAATTATACACACGCTCTCAAGAAAGAGAAAGTTTTGGGCAGGGGACAGTTGGTGTTAGACAAGAAGCTCTGCAGATGCACAGGCCCCTTGTTACTCAAATCACACCATTTTTTCTTGAATGCCTGCTGCGTGTATGAAATTTGCTACAGTCATGTTATCATTCCTCAATCCTGTTTCGTGCACTGGTACACAGATTGCTGTGTGCGCGCGCTGTGGTGCACCGGCTACGACATGCGCGCTGCTGTGCACGGACAGTCATGTGACCACTGCGGTGTACGGACTCCGGACCACAAAGAAGGTCCAGGCATCAGCTAGTATTTTGGGTTAAACTGTGCTGCTATGACATTGTGGGGAAAAAAATACAAAAACTATTCTTTTCCTGTTATCATCAATATACAGTACTGGTCAAAAGTTTGGACACCTCTTCTAATTCAATGCTTTTTCTTCATTTTTATTAATTAAAAGACACTTCATGTTTTAAAGTAATGATGGATGTCGTTTCTCTTTACTTAGTTGAGCGGTTCTTGACATAATATGGATTATTACAGTTGTGGAATTGGGCTGTTTACTGTATTTTTATTATTTACTATTTACTGTTTGATCTCAAACACATTAAGAAGGCAAGAAATTGCACTAATTAACTTTTGACGAAGCAGAGCTGTTAATTGAAAAGCATTCCAGGTGACTACCTCATGAAGCTGGTTAGGATAACGCCAATAGTGTGCAAAGTGTCATCAATGTAAACGCTGGCTACGGTGAAGAATCTAAAATCTGAAACATATTTAGTTTTTTAACCCCTTTTTTGTTTACCACATAATTCTATATATGTTCCATATATTATTTCATAGCAGGTATATAATAATCATAATAATAATAATAATAATCATAATAATAATAATAATAATAATAATAATTAAAAAAAACAGAAAAAAAAGAAAATTCCTCCGAAAGTGGTCAGGATGTACAGTAACTTCAGCAGTGCAGCTGCTCATTGTCCCACTGAAAGGTGTATACAGTTAAGTCCCACACTGCCTGCGCTGCCGCCACAATGCCACCAGGCAACAGCGCTCGGAACACTGTGCCATGGATCCACAAAGTAAGCACAGAAACCTTGCTTCACAGAGCGCTGGGCATCCCTGAGAACAACAAACACACCACAGGCCATAGCCAGCAGAACTCATGACATATCACTCATGGCGGATCAAGGCCTGGGGAAAATCATGCTCAAGACTGGATCTGCAGTTACGCCACAACCGGCAGACAAAGACAGAAAATCAGCAAAATATTAAAACTGAGAACAAACATCAAAACATACAAACATAGAAAGGAAAAGAAAGAAAGAAAACAAAAACGCTCCGGTGAGAAGCAGCAGCCGAAACGTGCACAAGGTATTCTCAACCGGAAACAGAACCGGCATGTCCAATCTTTTGATTGGTACTGTAAATGAATCCACGTGAGATTTTACTGGAGCACAGCAGATCAATACGGGGGCACGTACCCCAGTAAAAGGGGTCTAGCAATGCCCATGGTTTTGGGTACAGCCGTTGTTACGTTACATTACATTACGTTACATTACATGCCATTTAGCAGATGCTTTTTTCCAGAGCGATATACAATGAGTGCAAAAGTCAGGTACACGAAGTGCTGAACTTCTAGATAAGAAAGTTCTTGTGCCAACTGTACAAGTGACAGCAATACCTTGTGTAATATTCTGTTGATGTATCAATACTCAAACAGCCAAGGAAACAAACCAACCATATAAAAGTACAACAGTGCTCTGAGAGCATAATATCCCCCGCTGGTAACTATGCCATAACTCTGGTAAAATGCGACTGAATTGAACGAAATTGCAGTATGCGTATTACCGACATGTAACAAAGAATCCCGCCAAGTTTCGTGAAATCCCTCCAAAAATTGTGAGAGGAGTCGATTTCAGAAGGTGAGTACCCTTCCTGGGACGGACAGATGGACGGACATTGACATGACATAATCCCCCTTTGGGCCTTTCGGCCAGCGGGGAATAAAAATTGTGAGGGAAGTTAATTTCAGAAAGCAAGCACACCTTGATGAAATTGCCAAAGTACAAGTTTGTTAATAATCAAGGGCATAACTCTGGTAAAATTTGCCCAAATTAAACAAAATTTAAATATGCATATAACTGTCATATAACAAAGCCTTTTGCCAAGTTTGATGAAATTCCTCCACAAATTGTGAGAGGAGTTGATTTCAGAAGAACGTACACCTTCACGAAATTGTCAAAGTACAAGTTATTTAACCAAGCAGAAAAAAAACCTCTGGTAAAATTTTCACAAATGAAATTAAATCGCAATATGCGTATTACTGTCAGGGCTTAATTTGAGCCGGAACATGACGGAACAAGATCCGTAACCTCCGTTGTCGGATCCGGCAGCTATTTTCATTTCATTCGGTGTTCCGGCAACTATTTAAATGAATCAGATCACCTCCGTGACCATCACAAAGGGAAAAAAAATCAAACAATAAATTAAATAAGTAAATAAAAATTTGTTTAGTGTTCGGTTTTGATTTTGATATCTGTTGTTGATTTCTCTCCTATGACATCCACAAAATCTATGCGAAAGGGGAAGAGGGAGGGACATGGGGTGTATACTTCCGCTCAATAGAACACCGGGTTTTTTGTAGCTGTTAGCTTGCACTGTGGAAAAAATGGCAAAAAAAACCAAGAAAGCTTACTAAAATTTTTAAAATGAATTCTCCAACTTGTTTTGTAAACCCTTTATTTCTTAACTATTACTTGAATTGATTGCACTTATGTTTGCTGGCACTGCTTTTAAATTATTCTCTTTTTTGGGCTTTTTCCACCTTTATTGGATAGGATAGTGTAGAGACAGGAAATGAGCAGGAGAAAAACAGGGAGGGCTCGGAAAATGACCTCAGGTTGGAATCGAACCCAGGTCCCCAGATTTATGGTATGGCACCTTATCCACCTGAGCCACCTGACAGCTCGTGTCTTGTGTGATCTGATCTTCAATGGTGAAATAAACCGGTTGTGATATGAGTACAGTCTGTTATTTTAGAAGATAAATTTAATATATAATTTAATATATAGCCTAATAAAAAATAATATTTTATAGCATAATATCATGACATATTACTGTCTGTAACTGTTCGTCACTAAAGCGTTTTCAAAGATCATAATGTCTGATATTATTATTTTTTTTTTTTACATGCACAATAGGCGTGTGTGCGTAAAGTTATAGTAAACCACCCCCCGCCTTTTTTTTTGAGTTGCCGGACCCACCCATCTCCTGCGTTCCGGGACCTCCCACTTCACAAATTAAGCACTGATTACCGTCATATAACAAGACCTTTTACCAAGCTTCGAGAAATTCTTCCAAAAATTGTGAGAGGAATTGATGTCATAAGGCAAGCACACCTTCATGAAATTGTGAAAGTACAAGGTTCTTAATCAAGGGCCACAACTCTGGTAAAATGTGACCGAATTGAACAAAATCACATTCTGCGTACTACTGACATATAAAAACAATGCCTCCTGTCAAGTTTCGTGAAATTCCTCCAAAAATTGTGAGAGGAGTCGATTTCAGAAGGTGACGACCCTTCCCAGGACGGACGGACAGACGGACGGAAATCGCCATGACATAATCCCCCTTCGGCCTTTCGGCCAGCGGGGGATAACAACTAAATAGAGAACTCAAAACAGCTAACCCCAGGCTAGACAGTACACAGCCTAGGTTGGTCTAGACCGAAACGCAGTTACACAGTGGGTGGGGGAGAGGTGCAGCCTGAAGAGGCGAGTCTTCAGTCTGTGCTTAAAGGTGGTCAAGGAGTCAGCAGTTCTGTCCTCAATGGGAAGGTCATTCCACCAATGGGGAACCAGGACAGACAGCAGTCATGAGCAGGTTGGGCAGGAGCAGAGAGGAGGAGGGGCCAGGAGACCATACCTTAAAAGACACTCTGTTCCACTGTTGTTGGAACGGAGATGACAACAGGGAGAGTTTCATAATCTCGTCCTCGAGTTGAAGCTCAGAGAAGGATGTTGCACAATAAGATCAGTGAGCTGCTCACACATTTTGCTTGCTTGTCCCTTCATTGTGTGACCTCAGTAGAACCCAGTGGAACCCTCATCTGATTGGTCAGGTTGGACGGATCGATATCCAGGTCAAGACAGATTGAGATTTATTTTTTCCACTGTACCGAATTTCATTCGTGGTGTGTAATGACTAATAAAAACACAAGCATTTCATGACCTGCGTGATTCCCTGCAAATATTTTGACTGAAAATTCAGACTTGGTGTGTAAAGAATGTTAGTTAGCGAGCTACAGCTCAGCCTCAGTGAATAAGGTTTTCCAGAGCTCTGGAAATGATTGTCATGTTCTCTGTGTGTAGTCTTTCAAAACTGTAACCGATCCCAGAATTTTGGTGAAAATTATGGCACGATTTCTGCAAGAAATCAGGTCGCTGATTTGCCCTGGACATCAACCGATATAAAATGGATTTGGATGAAGGTTCAAAGATACTTGCAGATACTTAAACCTAGTAACTTAACTGTATTTAAATTTCAAATAATATTATTCATTCCAACAGTGCTTTTAATAAACACACTGTATACACACACTGTGTACATCGGCATTTGTGAATTCATCTATTTCTTCCAAATACACACACACACACACCATTGTTACATTGTTCTGCTTTTCTTCTTTGGACGCTTTGAAACACAAAACAACACACCAGCACAGAAGACCACTCCTCCCCCAGATGAACAGCCCGTATGACTGGATCCAGCCAATGTGGAGAGGTCCCTCTCCAGGATCAACCCACGTAAGGTAGCTGGACCAGACAACATACCTGGTTGTATTCTGAAGGACTGTGCCATGAAGCTCATGGATGTCTTCGCTGACATCTTTAACATCTCCCTGAACCAAGCTGTTGTCTCCACGTGTTTCAAAGGTACAACCATAATACCAGTGCCAAAGAAGCCCCTCCCATCTAACTATAATGACTATCGGCCTGTAGCACTGACTTCCATCATCATGAAGTGCTTTGAGCGACTGGTCATGCAGAACATCAAGTCCATTCTCTCTCCCTCTCATGACCCGTTCCAGTTTGCATATAGGTCAAACAGGTCCATAGAGGACACTATCTCTACTGCTCTCCACCCAGCCCTCACTCACCTGGACTCAAAGAACACCTATGTGCGAATGCTGTTCTTGGATTACACAATCATTCCCCAGCAGCTAATACAAAAACTAGGCCATTTGGGACTCAACACCTCTCTTTGTAACTGGGTGCTGGACTTTCTTACAGGGAGGCCACAGAACGTGCGGGTCAGCAATAACACCTCCAGGACCATCATGCTGAGCACAGGGGCCCCACAAGGGTGTGTGCTCAGCCTGCTGCTCTTCACCCTGCTGACCCATGACTGTGTACCAATCTACAGCACCCAACCACATCATCAAGTTTGCGGATGACACGACTGTGGTGGGCCTCATCACTAACAACGATGAAGCCAACTACAGGAATGAGGTGAGCCAACTGGTTGAGTGGAGTAAAGACAACACTCTCTTCCTGAACGTGGAGAAAACCAAAGAAATTGTAGTCGACTTCAGGAGAGATCACTCACAGCATTCCCCTCTGATCATTGATGATGCTGCAGTGGAGAGGGTGAGCAGCACCAAATTCCTAGGGGTGCACATCACTGAGGACCTCTCCTCGTCCAACAACATCGCATCGCTGGCCAAGAAGGCTCAAACTCCCCTCTACTTCCTCCGCAAACTGAGGAGTATGAGTCCCACTCCCCATCATGTGCTCATTCTACAGGGGCACCATTGAGAGTGTCCTCACTGGCTGCATCACTGCATGGTACGGAGGCTGCAGTGCCTCCTGCCGGAAGACTGCAATGCATAGTGAACACGGCCAGCAAGATCATCGGTACCCCTCAGCCCTCCCTTAGGGACATCTATCACTCCCGTCTCACCCGCAGAGCCATCAGCATCGCTGGTGACACCTCCCACCCTTCACACTCACTCTTCAGCCTCCTGCCCTCAGGGAAAAGGTACCGGAGCCTCCGGGCCCGCTCCACAAGACTGCTAAACAGCTTCATCCACCAGGATGTCAGGATGCTGAACTCTGTCCACTACCTACCCCCTATCCCTGGTCTGTAACACATTCATTCACACAAGATAACTACCTCATCTGTTTGCACATCACACCACAAACATTAGCATTACTGCTGTATCTGCTGCTATTGCTCATTTGCACTACTGTCATATACACCTTATAAGCTGCTATTGTACTGTATTGCACTACTGCTATTTTGTACATTGTTTGATTTTAGTGTATTTTTTATCTATATTATCTATATTTATATCTATTGTTTTCTTAATTTTTTTTCCTTCTGTGTGTGTAATCTTTATCTGTTTTTTACAAATAAGGTGAGAGAGAAACGGCATTTCAATTCTCTTATATGTCCTGGATATATAGTGAATTGACAATAAAGAATCTTTGAATCTTGAATTGTGAGACAGCTCACAAGCCTCAAATATTCAGCATCCTCAGGTTGTCAGGGGGAGGGAGCAGACATCAACAAACAAGTGCGAAGACCATTTCCAACCAACACACACTGCAACAGACACAACACACATGTAGCCAAATGGCTGCCCGTGGTAAAATATTTAGCAGTGCTACAAAAGACAGTGTATATGCACACATACACACACACGAGGGTGCTGGTCGTGGGGGAATTGCAGCACCCCCTGGAGGATCGCAGTATAGGCAGCAGTGTGTAAATATGAGCCAGGCTGTCAGTGGATGACAGCAGCGGCCACGGAGGGCCAACAGTGGGGTAGGATGGGATGTGTTGAGAAGGCTAGCTAGAGAAACAAAACAACAGCTGAAAGAAAACACTCTTACTCCCTCCCTCCCTCCCTCCCATACACACACACACATACACACACGTATGCATGCGTAGTGTGAAGAAAGTCTCTGAAGTTTCCAGCAAAGGAGCTCGGATCTGGTAGAGTGGGTCTAGCTGTGCTGATCAGGGCAAAGCATCACTTATTTACCAGCTTACGACTGCACTATTTATGGGGCACAGGGGAGAGGCAAGGAGAGAGAGAGAGAGAGAGAGAGAGAGAGAAGGTACAGTAGAGTGAGGCTAAAATATGCATGTGGCTGCTCATCTATGGGTGAGATCGTGGCAAAAAGAACATGACAGATAGAAAAAGGAGAATAACAGAGTTCGAAACTGTTAGTGGTTGTGTGTGGGTGAGAGGCAGAGGGGGGAAATGGGCAATGCAGGAGGGAGAGTGTATGATGCAGTGAGTGTCCTGCAAAGGCTCATGGGAAGGTGGAGGATTAACAGAGGACGGCCCTGAGAGGGTTAGGGCATGCAGACCAGCTTCCTCCATCCATCCAACCTCATTAACACACACACAAAGGAAATCTTTGGTTAACTGATGTAAAGTCAAACTAAAGCCAGATGGTGGATCACGCAGTTATCACACACATGCAAAAATAAGGTATAAAATTAAACAATTTCAAATTTGGAAATGGCAACACGGTGGTGTAGTGGTTAGCCCTGTCGCCTCACAGCAAGAAAGTTCGAGCCCAGGGGCCTTTCTGTGTGGAGTTTGCATGTTCTCCCCGTGTCTGCGTGGGTTTCCTCCGGGTGCTCCGGTTTCCCCCACAGTCCAAAGACATGCAGGTTAGGCTAATTGGTGGCTCTAAATTGACCGTAGGTGTGAATGTGAGTGTGAATGGTTGTTTGTCTCTATTGCCGCTTTTCCTCTACCAACGCGGCTGAGTTGGGCTGAGCCGTGCCGTGCTGAGTTGGGCTGAGTCGAGCTGAGTGGGGCTGTTGGAGTTGCATTTTGACTACAACCGCGCTGAACCGTGCTGGCTGGAAGTGGGTGGACACATTGGGTGGAGTTAGCGAAAGTGGGTGGACGTCACGTGATGTCGTTAGGCGGCGCAAACAGTGACATCAGTGATCTTTTAAGCGGTAGTCTCACGACCCGGATAGTAAACAATAAACATGGAGGACATGGAGTCGTTAGTGCTGCTGGTCTTGGTGCTGTGGCTTGTTGTCACCGACAATGCCAACAGATACTGGCAAGAGCGTATAGATGAGGCGAGGCGCATAAGGCTTCAGAAATTCTTGTAATTCGTAATTCTTCTTCTTCCGGGTTTACGGTGTTTACAGATCCCAGCGTGCTCGCGGGGCGTGTGTGGGCATGTGAGGACACTCCTCCTCACCAATCAGTGCACAGGGGAGTGTCTCCTCATGCCCCTAGCCCCACTCGGCTCGGTTTGGCTCGCTTCAGCCCTACTCCAAAACCGTGCGAGTTTTGGGTGCTAAGCAGGGCTGAAGCGAGCTGAGTCGTGCTGTTCTGAGGTAGTCGAAATGCGAGCCGTGTCGGGCTGAAGTGAGCTGAAAAAGGGTAGTGGAAAAGGGCCATATGTGTCAGTCCTACGATGACCTGATGACTTGTCCAGGGTGTACCCCGCCTCTCGCCCATAGTCAGCGGGGATAGGCTCCAGCCTTGCCTGCGACCCTGCACAGGATAAGCGGTTATGCTTGGATGGAAATTTGGAAACATGATGAAAGTTACAATGAACATATCAGGCTTGCTCTTTAGGGATCATAATACCCAGATTTCTGTAAAGCTGCTTTGTAACAATATCATTGTTAAAATACAGATAAACTGGAACTGATTTGGTTCATCAGAAGGTGTAATCAGGTGTGCTGTTGTGATGTCCAATCAAATCAGCTCTTCTTGTTTACTTTAAAACCTAAGTTTGTCCAGTTACTTTTTACATCAGGTATTAATTACTTAATCAGCTATTAATTAATTATACAATATTCAATGAGGTGTGGCATGGTGGGTGGTGCAGTGGTTAGCATTGTTGCCTCACAGTGAGAAGATTCAAGGATTGAAACTCACACATGACTGGCGCCTTTCTGTGCAGAGTTTACAGTTTCTCCTAGCGCCTATGTGGGTTTCCTCTGGGTGATCCAGTTTCCTCCCACAGTACAAAGACATGCGGATTAGGTCAACTGGCTACTCTAAATTGCCCGTGAATGTGAATGGTTGTTCGTCTCCGTGTTAGCCCTGCAATAGATAGATGACCTGCCCAGGGTGTATCTTGCCTCTCGTTCAAAGTCAGCTGGGATTGGCTCCAGCTTCCCCAGAGACCCTGACAGATAAGTGGCGTAGGTAATGGATGGATGGATAGATGTTCGATGCATGATCATTCATAACAATCTAATTCACATCTACCTGAGTCTTGTTGATGAGACATGTCAGAGGAGAATGACCAGATGGGTTTGAGGGGACAGGACATCTACCGTAACTGTCCGAAAAGCATCTCAAACAGATGGGTGGATTGGCCACAATGACAAAAAACTACAGCAGTTTCCGCTCCTGTCAGGCAAGAACAGAACAAGAACCAGAGGCTGAAACTGGGCACCTGACAAATAAATATGACTTTTTGTCTTTATACTCTATGTCTTTTTACAAATTGGCAGCTGCCTAGTTTCAGTGAAACCGGAGTGGAACCAGCTGTGGTCTTCTGCAGGTGTTCCTATTAACTTGGCTAGTGAATGTCTGTTATGGATAAATTAATTCTCTGTGTTGTAATTGGTTAGTGCTTGAGGGAAGCAGATTATTTATACTGAAATGATGTGCCATCAATATTGTACATTGATGAGACTTCTATATCTTTGCTTGAACCATACTCCTCATTACTGACACTCCCGTATCTGCCTGGTTGGCCTGGAGCTCCAGGTCTGGCATGGACATAGGGGGGCCATAAGGGGACAGAGGGATGGAAGGATAGATAGAGGAGGGAGAGTGTGCCCACTGGGCCATCGGCTGGAGTGAGTATCTTGGCCGTCCAGCCTCAGGGCGAGGTGGACAGTGACCGACAGGGTCCAGCGCTCCTCCTGCTGCTAAATGGACTGACCAGCCATATGCCCAGCACCGCCGGCTCTACATCACTGTCACTCCATGGCTGGGGGTGGGGCTACATGCGGTGACCGAGAGGACGGGGGGGCTTATGGGAGATTTAGGTCACACCCCCTCCTATTGCCTCCCTGAAAAGATTAGGGTAAATGTATTGACATGAGCAGGCTATTAACCTCACATCTAACTACCAGCATTGACTCCACCTCTCCTCTCACACATATACACACACCAGCGTGTGCAACGTGCAGCCTGGTGGCCCATAGCTCAGGAAGATGAATGCAGCATGGGCCAGGGCAGGATGGAGCTGACCCCAGCTGCCCACTGGAGCTTCATGGAGCTGAGTTATACACCAGCCTGCCCTCCTCAATCTGTCTGACCTATAAGCAGCACACAGAAGAGTCAAAGAAATGTATTATGCAGGGATGTGACTCAAATCTACAACTAATACATGATTAGGAAGAATAAATTATTTTCAGTGGGTAAAACATGGTACGAAAGGGCATTAAAAATATTCCATAAAATCGATAGAAACCTGAGAACTTAACCCTGAAAAGGATCTTCAGTGCCAGCTGGCTACAGAACTCAGCCATTATCCATCATAGAGTTTCCTTATCCTGCTCATGCAGCTCTATCACACTACTGACTTTAGTTCTAGCACTACATCTGCCATCTAAATACTAAATTAAAGTGAAATAAAGTGCAGAGGCACACAGTGCTGGTCACTACTGAAGCTCAGTCCAGATCTTAACTACTAAGAGAGTCAGAAACTTAGCAAGTGGCACATTACAAATATAATGTAACCATAACAAGACAAAAATAGCTTCATCAAAATATTTTAGCACACAAGGAGACTCGGCAGTTAAAGGAGAACTGAAGTCATTTGTAAACTTACTTTATTTCTTAATTAATGTGTTATTCAATTACATTTTCGGTTTTAGTAACCTTATATCGTGACTCGTATTGGCAACTAATCGCAATTAAATATTATACTTATCGGCCTATTTGGCTTTTAGCCATGATGAATTTAGTTCGTTTGGTCCACGGCAGGTGTCACTTATCCGTGCGACGAGACTTGTGCGAGACTTCGAAACGTGAAGTGTCAGCCAGGTGTCAGTGCCGCCATTTTGAAAACTGTTTTCCAAATGAAATATTGCATAAAAATGAGTTTAAATGACGATTATTGTCTACTTTTTTCAAACTTTCCTGATTGCTATCAAAACAAACAAAACTTCCGACTTGATTACGTCAGCATTCGAAAGAGGGCGCACACGTCTTTTGACAACGTTGGCAGATGTTGGTCACTTTGATTTTCGCTGTACGTTTTACTTCCTTCTTACAATGTCTCACACAGGTCTCAGCAAATCTCGTTTACGGCCATTGCTTTGACATATGGACTGATATATTACATAGCGTATTTCAAACACTCATAACTTGCTATAGCAGCGACAAAATAGCTGTCAGAAATGCATTCCTATATTTAATAAAATGAGATAAATAGAATTTTGATAATAAAAAATTTGCCTTCAGTTCCCCTTTAATGTCCTAAAAGACACAAACTGTCTCAAAGGAGACAGAGAGTGAAAGACACGCAAAAGAAGGGCAAATACTGAGAGAAAGAAACATCTGTAACTGTATCTGTTTTTTTAAATAATTATTTAAATTTTTTTTAACAATTTACTAATTTAATAGACCACGCAAATGATAATTCAATCATTTTAAACACAGTTTGTAATGCCTTTACATAGTTGACATAGCTTCATGATGATATATAGTCTACGTGTTTTTGACGTAGAGGTTTAGATTAAACCTACTCAATTCCACAGACCTGTCAAATAATTATAAGAACTCATTAATAAATATAATCACTTCAATAAACTTGGGTTTGTGAGGCCCCAACTATAATTACATTTCAAAAATCATGGACCCCTGGCTGTGCTTCACGGACTCCTGAGGGGTCCCTGAGCCCCACTTTGAGAGCTAAAGTTTTGACAAGTAACTGATTGTACCACGAGATTAGATTTTATTATTATTATTATTATTATTAATTATAATAAAGTGTATCAGATTTTTCCCCCTTCACTTTCAGTGTTGTGGCTTTGGTGAAGAGAGCTTTGGTGGTGAGCCACAAGGTGAGCCTTACTACAAGAATCCTTTTGAACATTCCAATCATAATTTTTTGCAGCTTTATGCAGTGGTGCTTGAAAGCTTGTGAACCCTTTAGAATTTTCTATATTTCTGCATAACTATGACCTAAAACATCATCAGATTTTCACACAAGTCCTAAAAGTAGATAAAGAGAACCCAGTTAAACAAATGAAACAAAAATATTATATTTGGTCATTTATTCATTGAAGAAAATGATCCAATATTACATATCTATGAGTGGCAAAAGTATGTGAACCTTTGCTTTCAGGATCTGGTGTGACCCCCTTGTGCAGCAATAACTGCAACTAAACGTTTCTGGTAACTGTTGATCAGTCCTGCACACCGGCTTGGAGGAATTTTAGCCCATTCCTCCATACAGAACAGCTTCAACTCTGGGATATTGGTGGGTTTCCTCACATGAACTGCTCGCTTCAGGTCCTTCCACAACATTTCTGTTGGATTAAGGTCAGGACTTTGACTTGGCCATTCCAAAACATTAACTTTATTCTTCTTTAAGCATTCTTTGGTAGAACAACTTGTGTGCTTAGGGTCGTTGTCTTGCTGCATGACCCACCTTCTCTTGAGATTCAGTTCACGGACAGATGTCCTGGCATTTTCCTTTAGAATTCGCTGGTATAATTCAGAATTCATTGTTCCATCAATGATGGCAAGCCGTCCTGGCTCAGATGCAGCAAAACAGACCCAAACCATGATACTACCACCACCATGTTTAACAGATGGATAAGGTTCTTATGCTGGAATGCAGTGTTTTCCTTTCTCCAAACATAACACTTCTCATTTAAACCAAAAAGTTCTATTTTGGTCTCATCTGTCCACAAAACATTTTTCCAGTAGCCTTCTGGCTTGTCCACGTGACCTTTAGCAAACTGCAGACGAACAGCAATGTTCTTTTTGGAGAGCAGTGGCTTTCTCCTTGTAACCCTGCCATGCACACCATTGTTGTTCAGTGTTCTCCTGATGGTGGACTCATGAACATTAACATTAGCCAATGTGAGAGAGGCCTTCAGTTGCTTAGAAGTTACCCTGGGGTCTTTTGTGGCCGCGCCGACTGTTGCACGCCTTGCTCTTGGCATGATCTTTGTTGGTCGACCACTCCTGGGGAGGGTAACAATGGTCTTGAATTTCCCCCATTTGTACACAATCTGTCTGACTGTGGATTGGTGGAGTCCAAACTCTTTAGAGATGGTTTTGTAACCTTTTCCAGCCTGATGGGCATCAACAACGCTTTTTCTGAGGTCCTCAGAAATCTCCTTTGTTCGTGCCACAAACCATTGTTGTGAAGCTCAGAACCATTTGTTCTTCCACAAACATGTGTTGTGAAGCTCAGACTTTGATAGATCCCTGTTCTTTAAATAAAACAGGGTGCCCACTAGGGGTGTGCAAAAATATCGATACGGCGATATATCGCGATACTTTGTCTTCCGATTCAATATCGATACTCAAAATTTGAATATCGATATTTTTTCAAATAATAAAATCATGTTTCAGACGGGTTGTAAATCCAGTACGACTTCCGCACCTCCGCTCCGCGAGGTGTCGCTGTGCCACTA
This sequence comes from Neoarius graeffei, assembly GCF_027579695.1. NCBI lineage: Eukaryota > Metazoa > Chordata > Actinopteri > Siluriformes > Ariidae > Neoarius > Neoarius graeffei. Next base: position 52,668,493 of record NC_083574.1, read on the forward strand.
CCTCACTGCAAGGCACTCTTCGTCTTCTCTTTTTTTCCCCGGCGGTTGCAGTGAGGGAAAAAAAAAACAACAGGCAAGCATGGCTGTTAACATTAACCTAGAGACGCCGCCGAACTTTAAGGCAGATGTTTAGAGGCACTTTGGATTCCAAAGGAAAGGAGAAAAAAAAAAGTGAGCCGGACAAAGAGAATGCACTTTGAAAAACCTGTTTCGCTCCAATTAAATTAATCAGGGATGCAAACAGCGCGCCTTTTGGCGGATGGCGCCTTTTTCACGGCTGAATCGCGCAGATCTGAATTTTTTTTTTTTTTTTAGGGGGGGCGTTGGGGTGTCTGATTATAATTTCAAAGTAAATTCTGTATTAAAATTACTAAATAAGCAAATCCGTTACAGTCCATGAAACAGGAAGTATAAGGATGAGGAAAAAACAGTTTAAATCGGGAAGTTGCGCACATTTGTGCAGCCTGAGCGGCAGGACTGCGCAAATGTGCGCAGCTTCCCGATTTAAAATGTTTTTTCCTTATACTTCCTGTTTCATGGACTGTAACGGATTTGCTTATTTAGTAATTTTAATACAGAATTTACTTTGAAATTATAATCAGACACCCCAACGCCCCCCCTAAAAAAAAAAAAATTCGGATCTGCGCGATTCAGCCGTGAAAAAGGCGCCATCCGCCAAAAGGCGCGCTGTTTGCATCCCTGATTAAGATGCTCCAATTAAGATGCCCACTGCACTTTTCAGTGTGTTTCAGACAGTGTGTTGTTCCTGCAAAATAAGCACAAGTTAAATGTTCTCAGGTATATGTTCTCAAGTTTACAAAGAACAAATTGATATTAGTGTTAGCACTGAAATGTATGTGCAGTCTGCAGTGCAAGTTTTAAGTCTTCATAAAACAATTTGATTCTGCTTGTTAAGCAGCACTGATGTGTCCATGCTTACAGAAAAGTTGATAATACTAGCACAGAAATGGGAATTTTCTGTATGTTGTAGTGAAGCAACTCTTGGTTTTGCCAGCAGTAGAATAGAGAAATATATGTCTGGCAAGAGTGTGTAGTTATGTATGTGAAATGTAACTTTACAGTGGTCAATAAATTCTGATTTTCTTCAGTGACACAGATATCGTGATGTGGTTGAAATTTCTTGCAATATATCGATTATCGCAGAATCGCTGTACCGTGATAATATCGTTATCGTGGGCAAAATATCGCCATAGTATCGTATCGTGAGGTATCTGGTGATACCCAGCCCTAGTGCCCACTCACACCTGATTGTCATCCCATTGATTGAAAACACCTGACTCTAATTTCACCTTCAAATTAACTGCGAATCCTAGAGGTTCACATACTTCTGCCATTCACAGATATGTAATATTGGATCATTTTCCTCAATAAATAAATGACCAAGTATAATATTTTTTGATCTCATTTGTTTAACTGGGTTCTCTTTATCTACTTTTAGGACTTGTTTGAAAATCTGATGATGTTTTAGGTCATATTTATGCAGAATAATAGAAAATTCTAAAGGGTTCACAAACTTTCAAGCACCACTGTAAATTATTTCACTGGCATAGCAGTCATGAATGAATGAGAAGATGAAGTAGGTGCATGTGCTGTATGAGGTATACAACCCTGATTCCAAAAAAGTTGGGACAAAGTACAAATTGTAAATAAAAACGGAATGCAATGATGTGGAAGTTTCAAAATTCCATATTTTATTCAGAATAGAACATAGAGGACATATCAAATGTTTAAACTGAGAAAATGTATCATTTAAAGAGAAAAATTTGGTGATTTTAAATTTCATGACAACAACACATCTCAAAAAAGTTGGGACAAGGCCATGTTTACCACTGTGAGACATCCCCTTTCTCTTTACAACAGTCTGTACACGTCTGGGGACTGAGGAGACAAGTTGCTCAAGTTTAGGGATAGGAATGCTAACCCATTCTTGTCTAATGTAGGATTCTAGTTCCTCAACTGTCTTTGGTCTTTTTTGTCGTATCTTCCGTTTTATGATGCGCCGAATGTTTTCTATAGGTGAAAGATCTGGACTGCAGGCTGGCCAGTTCAGTACCCGGACCCTTCTTCTACGCAGCCATGATGCTGTAATTGATGCAGTATGTGGTTTGGCATTGTCATGTTGGAAAATGCAAGGTCTTCCCTGAAAGAGACGTCGTCTGGATGAGAGCACATGTTGCTCTAGAACCTGGATATACCTTTCAGCATTGATGGTGTCTTTCCAGATGTGTAAGCTGCCCATGCTACACGCACTAATGCAACCCCATACCATCAGAGATGCAGGCTTCTGAACTGAGCGCTGATAACAACTTGAGTCGTCCTTCTCCTCTTTAGTCCGAATGACACGGCGTCCCTGATTTCCATAAAGAACTTCAAATTTTGATTCGTCTGACCACAGAACAGTTTTCCACTTTGCCACAGTCCATTTTAAATGAGCCTTGGCCCAGAGAAGATGTCTGCGCTTCTGGATCATGTTTAGATACGGCTTCTTCTTTGAACTATAGAGTTTTAGCTGGCAACGGCTGATGGCACGGTGAATTGTGTTCACAGATAATGTTCTCTGGAAATATTCCTGAGCCCATTTTGTGATTTCCAATACAGAAGCATGCCTGTATGTGATGCAGTGCCGTCTAAGGGCCCGAAGATCACGGGCACCCAGTATGGTTTTCCGGCCTTGACCCTTACGCACAGAGATTCGTCCAGATTCTCTGAATCTTTTGATGATATTATGCACTGTAGATGATGATACGTTCAAACTCTTTGCAATTTTACACTGTCGAACTCCTTTCTGATATTGCTCCACTATTTGTCGGCACAGAATTAGGGGGATTGGTGATCCTCTTCCCATCTTTACTTCTGAGAGCTGCTGCCACTCCAAGATGCTCTTTTTATACCCAGTCATGTTAATGACCTATTGCCAATTGACCTAATGAGTTGCAATTTGGTCCTCCAGCTGTTCCTTTTTTGTACCTTTAACTTTTCCAGCCTCTTATTGCCCCTGTCCCAACTTTTCTGAGATGTGTTGCTGTCATGAAATTTCAAATGAGCCAATATTTGGCATGAAATTTCAAAATGTCTCACTTTCGACATTTGATATGTTGTCTATGTTCTACTGTGAATACAATATCAGTTTTTGAGATTTTTAAATTATTGCATTCCATTTTTATTTACAATTTGTACTTTGTCCCAACTTTTTTGGAATCGGGGTTGTATATGATTTGCATCAGGACTTAAAGAAAATATCTCGCAAATAAACGAAATGAGCTAAAAGTCGGTCTTTATGTCTGTGCTTTATAAAAAAGCTGCATTTTGAATGTGTTCTTAACGATATAACCGCTAAAGTGATGAAAATAGATGGGAATGTTTTTTGTCAGGGAGGCCGCCATAACTCCATCGTGTGTGATGTCATTTTCCGCGAGCACAGCGGAGGTCTACAAGTGCATGCTCTACTAGTGTCAGTGGGGCGAAGTATTCTGTCAGGGATGGTTGGAGATGGATGTAAGTGCAGAAGATCTTCATTATAAAGAAAAGTACAAACAGGCGAACAGTCCAAATCAGCAGACATGCAGTATATTGTGAACGGTAAAACAGGCAAAAGGTCAAGTGAGGCACAAACAGAATATCGTAAACAGATGCAGGATCAAAAACATGGAACAGGAAACAGGAATCAGAAACCAGGAAATCAGTCAGGAAACATGGCTCGGTAATGTGTCACAACAATGCAATACTTCACAAAGTAAGTCTGCATTCTGAGTCCTTATTCAGATGTGCTGATTGTGCCTTAATCCCGTACAGGTGTGTGTCATTTGCGGCGTGCATGTGTGAGTCAGCTCGGAGCATGCACTGTCCAGAGTACGCCTGAGAGTGCTTCTGTTGTGACAACTAGACTATAGAGACTATAGTATAATGTTATGGTCTAGCGTGACTTCTTGGTCAATTTGTTTGTATTTCTCCACAAAAATGATGTCAATGCAGTATTAAAAAAGGAACCAAAATAAAATAGTGGCTAGTTTATTGCTTGTTTATTTAATATACGGTATTTACCTACTTATCTTCCATCATTTTGATGTGTGACACGGTACGCCGTCGTGCTGAATCCTAGGTCACACAGCACCGCCCTTGTTTTTGTCTCCTAAAACAGCCATGTACCTGGCTAATCCAGTATGGCCATGCCCGGGGAAATGGCCCAACGGACTGATGTTACAACTTTAACATGTTTTTTAAGCTAAAGTCTACTTAATTTTTTTCATCTAGGACATCTTGTATTAACGTATAATGATGACATTTCATAACCCCGTCATTTCAAAATTTCCTGGTCAATCACTTTAAACCCTTATGTAGAACAGACACTCCTGGTGTGTTTGGTAGCAATAAAGTGTCTTTAGGGCCTTCCTGCATGTGTGTGGGGAGAGAGAGAGAGAGAGAGAGAGAGAGAGAGACTGATCTGGAAAGAAGTGTTGTAAAACTCATGAATAACCTTACAGTAACTCAAGCCCATTTCTGATGACCTGTCAACAATCCACGCTGAACACTTGCTCTGTGCACCTGAGCATAAACCTGCTGGGCATAGAGCTGTCTGTCTAGCATGTGCTTTACACCATGACAGCCCCTTCTGACACCCCCCCCCCCCCCCCCAAAAAAAAAAAAAAAAGTTGTCTTGCTGTACTATAATGAATGGACTCTGTACATAAGCTCTGTGTCTCTATAAACATGAAGGCTGCTATCGCAGTACTTTATACGTAACATTATTTGCACTGGATCAGTATAATGATTAAAATGCAATATAATAGTGTATTGATGGATACAGTATTGATAAACGACACACCCGGGGCTGTGCAATGAATGATAGTTCAGCCACGACATAGTATATGAGGACACAAAGGAAGAACAGTGTTTTCTTTTCATTATAAAATTGCGAACCCTATTTGATCCTTTATCATAATATTAAACGAAATAACTCTAATATCAATGAATCGTTTAAAAGTGCACAGATTGCAAAAATGCTTGGAAAATACAAAAGAAAAGCTAGATAGATACTGTGACTAAAGTTACAGTGGTTTGCGCTAGCTCTTACAAACCAGGACATCTGGTCACTGTACCTTCTAGATCTGGAATGGTAAAAGATACAGAATGACGCTTAGTGAGGAAAAAAGCCCATTTTTCATTCCAGTTCATGGATCATTCCGGTTTGGTGATCCGGATCAGCACCAAAAGTCATAGCAACTTAATTCAGCCCAGAGGTATTCTTCATATGAAATTTGGTGATGATTGGTTGAAAACTGAGGGAGAAAGAGCATCCTAAAAACATTAGGATAATAATAATAATAATAATAATAATAATACAAGAATGGAAAGAAAGGTTAAGTTCTGTCAGCTGATAATCAGTGTGCGTTTTGTGATAAGTTTATATCCGAGTCCACAGCAGGTGATCTGACTGGTTTGTAAAACACCGGACCAAATCGTTGCGGTCTTACCTAGTTTCCCCTTTAAGTCTACTGTCAGCTCTCACATCTGCATCTCAGATGACCGACATGTCTCTCAATCTGAGGTCCAGTGTAAACACCCTTCAGCCACACAGTCACCAGTGAACAGCACTTGCACATGAGTGGGTTGTCAACTATGCTTCTTTACCTTACAGGAGGAAACTGGAGTGTACACGTTATTGAGGAGTTCGTGACTAACCTGCAGCTCGGTCTGGAAGAAGAACTTCTGCGGACACTGTGAGCAATCGTAGATCTTGTCTTCCTGCCCGTGCACGGCGAAGATGTGCTGCTGCAGCTTATTGGCCTGGACGAACACTAGAGGATGGGCAAAGGGAAGGTGAGAATCAGATGATTAATAAAACTTTCAGTCACTCTCAGGGAAAAGTGATGTCAGATGGTGATCGAGTTGGTGGATGAGCCCAAATCATACGAGACAACACCAAAGACTTCGAACTTTAGTGCAACAGAATGCAAAAACGCATGGAAATGATGCAAGCAAACACATGGGGTGAGGGAAAAAAAAACGTGTTCTGCGTCTCTGCGTGAGAAAGAAGGATGATGTAAAGAAATGGGTGGAGGGATGGAAACTGTACTGTGCCCTCACGGACTTGTGATATTTATCAATAAATCATCCCCCACCCCTCCACCCAGGAGTTCTGTTCCTATGTTTCTATTTTTCCCCCCATTTCAGTAAACTTAACTTGCAATGTGTGTGTAGAAAACATGAATTATTAAAACTCCCTAAAGGAAAGGCAGTCCCTTACTTATTCATAAGCCACACAGGAATAAAGTTAAAGTTAAAAAAGGAGGAGAGTAGAGAGATGGACCAAAAAAAATGAGAGAGAAAGAAGAGATCACAAGGACAAGAATGAGCAGGACAAACTGTCGGACAACATGAGACACACCAGGGAGATGGAAATGGAAAAATAAACAGTGACTCACTGTTTGAGAGAAAAAACAACAACACAGATTTAAAAAAAAAAAAAGCTCAAGGAGTTTAAGAGTATTTAACAGGTCAGTGTTTGGATTGAAAAGATGGAGGGGAAAAAAAACAAAGTCAGGTGAATATGGCAGAAAATAGAGGGCTGGGGTTGAAGAGTTAGACCTGTAACACCAGTCAGTAAAGCTGACAAGCTCAAATAATGATTTCTGATTCCCAAACGTCAGCTGACAAGCGGCTCAAAGTGACTTTCAAAAGTGTCCATGAAAATAACACACACACAAACATAGCTAAAAGCACACGCACAGAGAGAGCTCTACCCTGGAGAGGCTGAGCGGATTACATCACTTCTCTATAAAGCTGCCCTTTATTGCTGCCCTCTGCTAATGCTCTCTGCTAAACACACATACACACACACTCATGTGTACACTCTCACACACATACATACATGTCACCGGCTCAGTTTAAAGACCTTCAAAGCTTTAACACAATCGCTAAGCCTTTTAAATTGCCATAGGTATAAATGCGGCGCAGTAACAGAGAGCCTCAAAAAGCTCACGGGGAGCATTCTCATGTCATGCCTCCCAAATCAGTTATTTTCCCTCCTGACACTGCTACATCGTCTCTTAACCTCTGCAGAGGTGCTAACATTATTAACAAGAAAATCCTAGAAGGCAGAAAAGAAAAACAAAGGAAATTGGCTCACAAGACGAGGTTTGTGAATTCAAAGGTCAAAGGTCATGTCGATGAAGCTGGCGAGACGCAAACGTAACCGTGTCCATTACGTCTCGTGCTGTTTCCTTTAACGGTTTGACTTTTCTTTTACCAGGAGAGTTTTATTTAATGCCTTATCTGAAAAAGCAGAAAAGTGTCGCTTGGAGGTGTCTCATGTATCGTCATAAATATTGTCACTGGCTAAAGTGTAGATGTTGCACTGCTTATTTTGTGACAAATATTTAAAAAGGACAGATGCAAGAAATATATAAATAAATTGGTTATGAAAATCCAGTATATTTAAGTTCATGATCTGTCATTTTTTACATTTGGTAGCATCTTTATGTTTAATGTTAGTTGGTTGTGTATGTGTGTGTGTGTGTGTGTGTGTGTGTGTGTTGCTCTGAACTACACCGTTACTGACGAGGTTGATAGTGTAATGTTAGTGGCCATTCAATTTGCCAAAAAAGAAAAGAAGTAGGTAATGCTTCTATGGTATTTATGAAGGTCGCTTCCAAATAAAACCTTAAAGTAAGTGAAGAAGAATAAAAAAAAAAGCCAGTTATTTGGAAGAGCCTATAAATCGACAAGCTTTAAAATCAGAAGTGTGTCTGCTTTGAATGTGATAATATCAGGGCTCGACATTAATGGTAGTTCGACTGTCCGGGACAATCAAATGTTTGGTCCGGACAAGTCAAATCTGCATCTACTTGTCTGATGGGATGAGTTGAATATTTGTTGAAAGTCACTGTTTTTATAGTAATTATTCAAAAGGTACATCAATAAAGTTCCAATAAAATTAGTTCAATCCCCTCAGTGATCCAGCCGGGTTATTGTTTACGAAATTCTGGGGAAGTCGAGTATAGCAGGTACGTGTGTAAAAATAACCACATTGTAATATCTAATTATAGCTTATTAGACTTTGAATTAGGGCAGCACAGTGGTGTAGTGGTTAGCACTGCCGCCTCACAGCAAGAAGATCCTGGGTTCGAGCCCAGCGGCCGATGGGGGCCTTTCTGTGCAGAGTTTGCATGTTCTCCCCGTGTCTGCGTGGGTTTCCTCCGGGTGCTCTGGTTTCCCCCCACAGTCCAAAGGCATGCAGGTTAGGCTAATTGGTGGCTCTAAATTGACTGTGAGTGTGAATGGTTGTTTGTCTCTGTGTCAGCCCTGTGATGACCTGGCGACTTGTCCAGGGTGTACCCTGCCTCTCACCCATAGTCAGCTGGGATAGGCTCCAGCTTCCCTGTGACCCTGTAGAACAGGATAAGCAGCTACAGATAATGGATGGATGGATAGACTTTGAATTAATCAAAATCAGAGAAATGACGATCAAATACCTCAGTGAAATAAATATCTGTGGTGAATCTTCATTTCATTGTATTTTTCTTTTGTATGATTCACGTTAACCATCACAAATGTCATAAAATATTTCATAGAATTTTATGACAGTGTGCTGAACTCACTTATGGTTTGTTTTCATTCACAGCATGATTCTGTCACCCTTATCATGTACAACTCATTTTCTTTCAGTTTAATTTCTTTAAATTAATTTATACTTAAGGATAAAACCTTACTACTCACCTTCAGAGCTCTCCATAACCTCGCTCCTTCTTACATCAGTGATCTTCTGACCCTTTGTACTCTATCCCGCTCTCAGATCCTCTAGCCATAATCTCCTTGCTGTTCCTTGCACGAGACTCTCTACCCTGGGTGGCAGGTCCTTCAGCGCCACGGCCCCCAAGCTCTGGAATTCCCTTCCTCAACCCCTCCGTGACTGCTCTTATTTTCCTTTCTTCAAATCTCATCTCAAAACCTTTCTGTTTCATGAACACTTCTCCTCCACCACTGCATAAACTCACCACTTTTTAGCAACTTTTGTGTGTGTGTGTGTTGTTTTCTTTGAGCGACCTTGAGTTTGAGAAAGGCGCTATATACCGTAAATGTAAATTATTTTTATTATTACTTCAGGTTTTACTGGATGAATCAAGATCTAACTTTATTTCCTCCAGAAGCTTTGAGTTTGGGTGAGTATGACTCTTAAAACTGCAGATCAGGTAATGGGTTAGAACAACACACGCACCATAATGGGGCACTGGAGGGTTTTTGTTTATTGTTACAGTTAAAGTTTGAATTTTATTGAAAAATTATACATCATTAAAGCATAATGATTATTATGACTATACCTGCTGCTTGATAAACTTTCTTAATCACTTTCCTTTCATTGAACTAGTAAATACATGGTAATAAAAAGTTTATGGTCAGGACAAGAGAATTAAAAAATGAATGTTGAGCCTTGATATGCCTGATTTTAATCGGTTGGTGAAGACCATAAGGCTGATGGATGGATGTGCTGTTGAATGTGTCGGTTGTCCAGAAAGCTCAAAGGGCTAGTGGACATTCCAGGCTCGAGTTGCCTAGGAATCCCTCTTGTATATTTATTTTTATTCTATCCACATTCACTGGATATGAGCAATAGCACGCTCTGATTGGCTACTCTACTACTAGGATATCAGCTCATATATCATGAGTAGAGAACAAAATGGTGGAGCGTGTTGCTGAATCAGCCGAGGACAAAATAAAAACTGTACTTGAAAACAAAAACCCCAAAAATACACACAAAAAAAAGCGCAACAAAATATGGAATAAAAGTATTTGATGGTAATATCTTTTTATTTTCCAAGAATTATTATTATAGCATTTTTCACAAATTGCTACTGTCATTTTGCCTGTTTGTTTACATTCTAAGCGGAAATTATTTTGTCGGATGTTTTGTATGAAGTTTTTATTTATCGAATTTGCAAAAAATAAAAATAAAAATGCTCTGTTTCTCAAAATCCAGTGAACGTGGATATAATAAAACAGTTATTTCACTCAATCTCGTCGTACATGGCTTATAGCTGACTCGGTGCTACGTGCTTTGTCAGCCATCAGCTCATGTACAACTCGATTTCGTGGAATAATTTAAATAACTCAGTGTTGATGTCATGCATCAGCTAATGGTATCTTTCGCTCCCGTTGGTAGTCACCTAAATATTATCGCCTCATAGTTGAGATTATATTAACTCAGTACCCGCCCTCTTTGCATCACCAGTTGTTATTTCTCCTGTCATCGAATTTCATTGATGTTCCCTGGTCTGTGGTCGCCACATCACTGCTAGTCTCTTCCTAATTCTTCATCCTTCAATGATTTATCTGTTTAAAGGTCGTTTGTGCCTTCCTGAAGGATGCCCAGTGTCCTATTAGCTTTGTTCTGTCACTATGCCTCAGCGAACTGCATTACATACTATACAGTTACAGTGATCTCTGTTCTTAAATCCTGATGTTTGTACTTCAACAGCAACTGTGTTTTGTCTCATACTCGTATTCTAAACGTGATGATCATACTTCTCCTTGCTCTACTCCTCTCGCTTCTCCAGCTGGCTATGCTGGGGTAGTCAGAGTGGCATGCTCTGCCCAGGAGGCCTCCAGTCCCACCAGACATCTCAACAGGGAGGTCAGAACTCATTAACTTTACTATGAGTGCATCGGGAGATCCGGACTGCCCAGGACACCCTGACTCCTCCACGCTGACCTTTATTCCACCTTTATTATTCCTCTGCTTCCACATAAGATTCTGTCATAATATTTTCTTTCTGAATTATGTCCATAGAGAAATATATCCTGAATGGTAAAGTGCAGTCATTTTATTATTTTATTTCGTTGAAATAATATTCTGCTCTAAAGTCACGGCCAGGTGAGAAATTTCCAGTTCATATCTTCAGAAATAGTCAGAACGAGAAGATTCTCCTGTTCACTCCTTCTATTTTGTTTTTTTGCTGTGCACTGAAACTTAAGTCTGAAACTGTTGCTTACGTGAAAATTCCTTTCGACTGAAAGAAATGTTGCTGACACAAAGCGAGTATATCCGAGCCTTCACTCATACTATGGATATAAGGAGCTCAGACCTTTTACTTTTTCTGCTTATCTACAGTGGTGATTGAAAGTTTGTGAACCCTGTAGAATTTTCTATATTTCTGCAAAAATATGTGTCACAGTCCAGTCCAGTCCAGTTCATCCATACCTTAGATTGTGGGACTTCCACGCCGGCTCCAGGCCAGATCCAGGACAGGAATTCAGTCCTGCCTTGCTGAAGGCCATTTCCTGAAGCAGCACTCCCACACCTGCTACCACTCCTCTCCCATCAGCCAGGGCTTTTTAAGAACTGTTTGGAGCTACTCCATTTGCCAGACTGTCTCTTGTAGACTTTCCTCACCTCACTACAGCTCATTGGTATTGTGTCTTCTTGATTCCCCCTGCCTGAATTTTTCCTTGTTTTTCTGTCCATTTTTTTGTCCCTGTTTTCGCCTGCCTGTTCTTTTGGATTGTGTCTTTTGCTACCTCTGCCTGGATTTCTCTTGTCCTTGTGCTTATCAGTTTTTGTGAAGATTTTTCTGCCGTTTTTTTGTCCCTGATTGTGTCTACCTGCTCCTGTGTTTTTGACCTCCTGGCCTGTTTTTTGACTACCGATTTTTGCCTGAGCCCTACTGTACCTTTTGCCTTTCTGCCATCTACCTCATTTAAAGTTTTCTCTGTCATGATCCTACCTGGTGGCTTCTCTCTTCAGGTAACATCTCCACGCAACATTACCGGCCACGCCCGCACTCACTTCCTCTTATTAACTTTGAGTGACTGTCATTGGGGGCGGCACGGTGGTGTAGTGGTTAGCACTGTCGCCTCACAGCAAGAAGGTCCTGGGTTCGAGCCCCGGGGCTGGCGAGGGCCTTTCTGTGTGGAGTTTGCATGTTCTCCCCGTGTCCGCGTGGGTTTCCTCCGGGTGCTCCGGTTTCCCCCACAGTCCAAAGACATGCAGGTTAGGTTAACTGGTGACTCTAAATTGACCGTAGGTGTGAGTGTGAATGGTTGTCTGTGTCTATGTGTCAGCCCTGTGATGACCTGGCGACTTGTCCAGGGTGTACCCTGCCTTTCGCCCATAGTTAGCTGGGATAGGCTCCAGCTTGCCTGCGACCCTGTAGAAGGATAAAGCGGCTAGAGATAATGAGATGAGACTGTCATTGGCTGTTGCCGATCACCTGCTTCCCCCGTGTGTATTTAAGCTGCAGTCCTCCCAAGCCTCAGTGTCAGATCGTCTGCAACCCTCAGCCTGATAACCTGCTCAGTGTTTCTACTACTCTGACTCCTGATATTGTTCTGTTCCGTTTGACTCTGTCTGCTCTCCAGCCCCGGTAACCTGATCTGCCTTCTGTTCTGTCGACTCTGCCTCTTGCCTGCCCCTCCTGTACCTTCACCTGATCTCCAACTTGCTCAGCCCTACAGCCACACCTCTCTGACTACGCCTGGTCCCGTCTCATCTCTGAAGTTAAGCAGGGTTGGGCCTGGTCAATACTTGGATGGGAGACCTCAGACATCACCACCAGCCATCCCTGCCTCTCAGTTCTCCTGCCACTGGACTTCACCCACACACATTCTTCCAACTCCCCTTTCCCCTATTAATAAACTGTGGTTTGAGCGCATTTGATCTCCTCTCCTGTCTGTTCCGTGACATTCTCTTTACACTGCCTGTTTTCTGAGTCTGCTCTTGGGTCCTCACTTCACCTCAGCTCACCACCCTTGACAGCACAGTCTAGCCAACATGGACCCAGCTAAGAGCAGCGGTGCAGAAATGGGGAGCTCTCCTTGGGACCCACCAACAGGACTGAATCAAAACCTTGTCACCATCTCTGACACTTTCAATATTGTCACTCAGCTACAACAGCTTCAAGTAATGTCTGCTCCTACACAACCCCCTCTACCTACTGCTCCAGCCCTCTTCAGAGAGCCAAGACTTCCTGCCCCACAGCCATATGACAGAGAACCAGGTACCTGCAGATCATTTTTCTCAGTGCTCGCTAACCCTTGAGCTTCAACCACAGGCCTTCCCTACAAAGTGTTCGAGTGGCCTACACCATCACTCTCCTCACTGGCAAAGCTAGGGAGTGGGGAACAGCTATGTGGGATGCCAATGCACCATGCTGTGCCAGCTTCAAGGATTTCACAGAGGAGATGAGGTGAACCTTTGATCACTCTCTGTCTGGCAGAGAGGCAGCAAGAGAAATCATGGGGCTGTGGCAGGGTGCCTGGTCCACTTTTGACTATGCGATTGAGTTTCGCACTTTGGTGGCATCTTGTGGCTGGAATGAGTGCCTTGTTTGATGCATTTTTGAACAGGCTGTCAGACTCCATCAAGGATGAGCTGGTCTCATGAGAACTGCCACCTGATCTCCCCGGTCTCATGGACCTTGCCAGTCGTATTGACTCCCGGATCAGACAGCAGGTGAAAGAGAGAATTCGGACTAGTCTTGCTCCCCCTCAGCCTCCCATTGCTTCTGCTGAGCCAATGCAGGTAGACCGAGTCCGCATCTCACCTGAGGGATGACGGCGCCGTTGGGATATGAGGGCATGTTTTTATTGCAGACAGCTGGGGTATTTCTGCCAATCTTGCCCTTTAAAAGGAAGAGCCCACCAGTGAGTTTAGGGGCCCTGGTGGGCAATGTCCAGAATCAGCCCCTTACCGATCAACCGCTACTCCCAGTGGCCATTATCCATGGCAATCAGCCCCATGACCTCCAGGCACTCATTGATTCGGGGGCTGATAGAAACCTGATCTGCTCGACCACCACCAAGCGCCTGGGGATTCCACTACTGGCTCTGAACCCATCCTTCATTGTCCTGACCCTTAACAGTACTGGTCTGCCCACCGTCACCCATAGAACAGCTCCGGTCACCTTAAGTATTTCTGGCAACCACTCCTGAATCCATCCAGTTTTTTTTTTTTTTTGTCATGAGTAATCCCCATGTGCCCATAGTTCTTGATCTGCCCTGGCTAACTCTACATAACCCCCATGTCAATTGGACTAACAACACCATTTTAGGATGGAGTCAATTCTGTTTATTATCATGCCTGAGATCTGCCCTCCCTCACGCCGAGCTGCTCCAGCCCACCATTGGTGAATATCCTGACCTCTCTAATGTGCCTCCCGAGTATGACTTAACCTGTTTTATCAAGTCTCAAGCTGTTTCCCTTCCTCCCCATAGGCCCTATGACTGTGGAATTGACCTTCTCCCTGGGACTGCACCACCTAAGGGGTGACTTTACACTCTCTCTCTCTCTCTCTCTCCCCCCTTCTGAAAGGCAAGTCATGGATAAATACATCACCGAGTCCTTAGCAGCTGGAATTATTCGTCCCTCCTCTTCTCCTGCAGGGGCAGGATTATTTTTTGCGGAGAAGGACAAATCCTTGCGCCCTTGCATTGATTTCCATGGGCTAAATGACCTCTTCAAGAACTGTTACCCTACCTCTCATGTCTACGGCGTTTGAGTTACTCCAGGGAGCCCAGATTTTTACCAAGCTAGACCTGCGCAATGCTTACCACCTCATGAGGATCAGGGAAGGGGATGAATGGAAGATGGTGTTTAACACCCCCACGGGCCACTACGAAGATCTTGTGGTTCTGTTCAGCCTGACTAATGCTCTCGTGGTTTTCCAGGCTCTCGTTAATGATGTCCTGAGGGACTACCTTAATGTTTTTGTTTATCTGGACGATATATTGATATTTTTTCCCCGCTCCCTTGAAGAACACTGCATCCACATCAGGCAGGTCCTTCAGCGACTCCTGGAAAATACTCTTTGTTAAGGCCGAGAAATGTGAGTTCCATAGTTCTGTCTCCTTTCTGAATTTCATTATCTCCCCCGCACAGTTTCAGATGGACCCCCTGAAACTCAAGGCAGTTGCTGACTGGCCCACCCCATCCTCTCGGCGAGAACTCCAGTGGTTTCTTGGGTTTGCGAATTTCTACAGGAGATTCATCAGGAACTTTAGTACAGTGGCTGGGCCCCTCATGGCTCTAACATCCAGCTGAAAGGGACCTTGGTGGGAGGAAGGGGCCGAGAAGGCATTCTCCGAGCTCAAACGAAGGTCCATGTCAACACCTATACTCACCATTCCAGATCCGTCCCAGCAGTTTGTGGTTGAGGTCGATGCTTTGGAGTCAGGGGTGGGGGCCATATTGTCTCAGATCGGCTAGTGACAACAAGCTTCATCCTTGCTCCTTCTCTCGTCAGCTTTCCCCCTCTAAGAGAAACTATGACGTTGGCAATAGGGAACTGCTGGCTGTTAAACTGGCCTTGGAAGAACATTCGTTGGAGGGGTCAGACCTTCCCTTCATCGTATGGACAGATCACAAGAACCTCGAATACCTCAGGACTGCCAAGCACCTCAATTCTCACCAGGCCCGATGGTCTCTTTTCTTGCTTCAAGTTCACACTTTCCTTATACCCAGGCTCAAAGAATGGTAAGCCCGATGCCTTGTCCAGAATGTTTTCTCCCCTCCAGGAGGAATCAACCTCCCCTGAGACCATCCTTCCTCCACAGTGCCTGGTGGGGGCTGCTCTGTTAGAGGTGGAAACCCTAGTCCAGAAGGTCCATGAGCAGGGCCCAGTAATGTACCTCCTAACTATCTTTTTTTTTTTTGTTTCTGTGTGGGCACAGGTGTTGCAGTGGGGTCATGGTTCCAGAATGGCATGCCACCCAGGAGCAGCCCGGACTCTGGCACTCATCCAACAACATTTTTGGTGGCCATCCATCAAGGAGGATGTCCAGAGGCTTGTGGCAGCTTGTGACATCTGTGCCAGGAACAAGACTGGCAACAGACCCCCTGCCAGCCTGCTGAGACCCCTTCCTGTTCCCCACCGGCCCTGGTCACACACAGCCCTGGATTTTGTCACAGGACTCCCTAATTCAGGTGGCAATACTTGTATCCTCACTGTCAACCGTTTTTCTAAAGCTGTTCATTTTATCCCTCTGCCAAGCTTCCCACCACCAAGGAGACCACTAAATTGCTGATACTCCATGTTTTCCGTCTACACGGACTCCCCTCAGACATTGTATCAGACTGCAGACCCCAGTTCTTTACCCAATTCTGGAAGGCTTTCTGTAAACTCATTGGTGCTTCTTGCAGTCTGTCTTCAGGTTTTCACCCTCAGACCAATGGACAGATGGAACAGACCAACCAGGAGCTGGAAGTGGCTCTCAGGTGCATGGTGTCCAAGGACGCTGCCTCCTGGAGCAAGACCCTTCCCTGGATAGAGTACACTCACAACTCCTTACCCACCTCTACTATAGGTCTTTCCCCCTTCCAGTGCTCTCTGGGTTACAAACCACCACTCTTCCCCGTCCAAGAAGTGGCTGTGCCCTCTGCCCAGATGTTTGTGCGCCGCTGCAGGAGAACATGGGCATTGACCAGGAAAAAGCTCCTACATTCTGTCGATGTTTAAAGAGCAAGCTGACAAACACCGCTCGGTGGCTCCCATCTATCAGGTGGGGCAGCGGGTAATGATTCCCCAGCCTGAATTTTTTTTCCTTGCTTTTTCTGTCCTCTTTTTTTTGTCCACTTGCCCCTCAAGCTGGTCTCCCACAAATTGGCTCCCAAGTTCATAGGACCTTTCCCCATCTCCAAGGTAATAACCCCTACTCTGTAAGACTGTCTGTCTCTGCCTGTAACCATGTGCCATATTCACCCAACTTCCCATGTCTCCCAAGTCAAATCCCTTGTCTCCAGTTCCCTGTCCCCACCCTCCAAGCCCCCTCCTCCTCCCAGGTTCATACAGTGGTGCTTGAAAGTTTGTGAACCCTTTAGAATTTTCTATATTTCTGCATAAATATGACCTAAAACATCATCAGATTTCACACAAGTCCTCAAAGTAGATAAAGAGAACCCAGTTAAACAAATGAGACAAAAATATTATACTTGGTCATTTATTTATTGAGGAAAATGATCCAATATTACATATCTGTCAGTGGCAAAAGTATGTGGACCTTTGCTTTCAGTATCTGGTGTGACCCCCTTGTGCAGCAATAACTGCAACTAAACGTTTCCGGTAACTGTTGATCAGTCCTGCACACCGGCTTGGAGGAATTTTAGCCCATTCCTCCATACAGAACAGCTTCAACTCTGGGATGTTGGTGGGTTTCCTCACATGAACTGCTTGCTTGGGTCCTTCCACAACATTTCAATTAGATTAAGGTCAGGACTTTGACTTGGCCATTCCAAAACATTAACTTTATTCTTCTTTAACCATTCTTTGGTAGAACGACTTGTGTGCTTAGGGTCGTTGTCTTGCTGCATGACCCACCTTCTCTTGAGATTCAGTTCATGGACAGATGTCCTGACAGTTTCCTTTAGAATTCGCTGGTATAAATCAGAATTCATTGTTCCATCAATGATGGCAAGCCGTCCTGGCCCAGATGCAGCAAAACAGGCCCAAACCATGATACAACCACCACCATGTTTCACAGATGAGATGAGGTTCTTATGCTGGAATGCAGTGTTTTCCTTTCTCCAAACATAACACTTCTCATTTAAACCAAAAAGTTCTATTTTGGCCTATCTGTCCACAAAACATTTTTCCAATAGCCTTCTGGTTTGTCCACATTATCTTTAGCAAACTGCAGACAAGCAGCAATGTTCTTTTTGGAGAGCAGTGGCTTTCTCCTTGCAACCCTGCCATGCACACAATTGTTGTTCAGTGTTCTCCTGATGGTGGACTCATGAACATTAACATTAGCCAATGTGAGAGAGGCCTTCAGTTGCTTAGAAGTTACCCTGGGGTCCTTTGTGACCTCGCCGACTATTACACGCCTTGCTCTTGAAGTGATCTTTGTTGGTCGACCACTCCTGGGGAGGGTAACAATGGTCTTGAATTTCCTCCATTTGGACACAATCTGTCTGACTGTGGATTGGTGGAGTCCAAACTCTTTAGAGATGGCTTTGTAACCTTTTCCAGCCTGATGAGCATCAACAACTCTTTTTCCAAGTTCCTCAGAAATCTCCTTTGTTCGTGCCTTGATACACTTCCACAAACACGTGTTGTGAAGCTCAGACTTTGATAGATCCCTGTTCTTTAAATAAAACAGGGTGCCCACTCACACCTGAGTGTTGTCCCATTGATTGAAAACACCCAACTCTAATTTCACCTTCAAATTAACTGCTAATCCTAGAGGTTCACGTACTTTTGCCACTCACAGATCTGTAATATTGGATCATTTTCTTCAATAAATAAATTACCAAGTATAATATTTTTGTCTCATTTGTTTAACTTGGTTCTCTTTATCTACTTTTAGGACTTGTGTGAAAATCCGATGTTTTAGGTCATATTTATGCAGAAATATTGAAAATTCTAAAGGGTTCACAAACTTTCAAGCACCACTGTAGATGCTGGTGAGGTCTTCACTGCCAGGAGGTTGCTGAAGGTACAATGCCGAGTCAGAAGACTCAAGTACCTGGTTGATTGGGAGGGGTATGGTCCTGAGGAGACGAGCTGGGTTCCTGCCAGGTTTGTCATGGATCCCACCCTCATCACGGACTTCCACCAACAACACCCTGAGGCACTATCTAAGGTGCCTGGAGGCACCCGTTGGGGGTACTGTCACAGTCCAGTCCATCCATGCCTTAGATTGTGGGACTTCCACGCCGGCTCCAGGCCAGATCCAGGACAGGAATTCAGTCCTGCCTTGCTGAAGGCCATTTCCTGAAGCAGCACTCCCACACCTGCTACCACTCCTCTCCCATCAGCCAGGGCTTTTTAAGAACTGTTTGGAGCTACTCCATTTGCCAGACTGTCTCTTGTAGACTTTCCTCACCTCACTACAGCTCATTGGTATTGTGTCTTCTTGATTCCCCCTGCCTGAATTTTTCCTTGTTTTTCTGTCCATTTTTTGTCCCTGTTTTCGCCTGCCTGTTCTTTTGGATTGTGTCTTTTGCTACCTCTGCTTGGATTTCTCTTGTCCCTGTGCTCATCAGTTTTTGTGAAGATTTTTCTGCCGTTTTTTGTCCCTGATAGTGTCTACCTGCTCCTGTGTTTTTGACCTCCTGGCCTGTTTTTTGACTACCGATTTTTGCCTGAGCCCTACTGTACCTTTTTGCCTTTCTGCCATCTACCTCATTAAAGAAGTTTTCTCTTTACACTGCCTGTTTTGTGAGTCTGCTCTTCAGTCCTCACTTCACCTCAGCTCACCACCTGTGACAATATGACCTAAAACATGATCAGATTTTCACACAAGTCTTCAAAGTAGATAAACCCAGTTAAACAAATGAGACAAAAATATTATACTTGGTCAGTTATTGATTGAGGAAAATGATCCAATATTACATATCTGTGAGTGGCAAAAGTATGTGAACCTTTGCTTTCAGTATCTGGTGTGACCCCCTTGTGCAGCAATAACTACAACTAAACGTTTCCGGTAACTGTTGATCAGTCCTGCACACCAGCTTGGACTTTTAGCCCATTCCTCTGTACAGAACAGCTTCAACTCCGGGATGTTGGTGGGTTTCCTCACATGAACTGCTCGCTTCAGGTCCTTCCACAACATTTCGATTGGATTAAGGTCAGGACTTGGCCATTCCAAAATATTAACTTTCATTCTTCTTGAACCATTCTTTGATAGAACGACTTGTGTGCTTAGGGTCATTGTCTTGCTGCATGACCCACCTTCTCTTGAGATTCAGTTCATCGACAGATGTCTTGACATTTTCCTTTAGAATTCGCTGGTATAATTCAGAATTCATTGTTCTATCAATGATGGCAAGCTGTCCAGGCTCAGATGCAGCAAAACAGGCCCAAATCATGACACTACCACCATATTTCACAGATGGAATAAGGTTCTTATGCTGAAATTCATTGTTTTCCTTTCTCCAAACATAACGCTTCTCATTTAAACCAAAAAGTTCTATTTTGGTCTCATCCGTCCACAAAACATTTTTCCAATAGCCTTCTGGCTTGTCCACGTGATCTTTAGCAAACTGCAGACAAACAGCAATGTTCTTTTTGGAGAGCAGTGGCTTTCTCCTTGCAACCCTGCCATGCACACCATTGTTGTTCAGTGTTCTCCTGATGGTGAACTCCTGAACATTAGCCAATGTGAGAAAGGCCTTCAGTTGCTTAGAAGTTACCCTGGGGTCTTTTGTGACCTTGCTGACTATTACACGTCTTGCTCTTGGAGTGATCTTTGTTGGTCAACCACTCCTGGGGAGGGTAATAATGGTCTTGAATTTCCTTCATTTGTATACAATCTGTCTGACTGTGGATTGGTGGAGTCCAAACTCTTTAGAGATGGTTTTGTAACTTTTTCCAGCCTAATGAGCAACAATGCTTTTTCTGAGGTCTTCAGAAATCTCCTTTGTTCGTGGCATGATACCCTTCCACAAACATCTTGTGAAGATCAGACTTTGATAGATCCCTGTTCTTAAAATAAAACTGGGTGCCTACTCACACCTGATTGTCATCCCATTGATTGAAAACACCTGACTCTAATTTCACCTTCAAATTAACTGCTAATCCTAGAGGTTCACATACTTTTGCCACTCACAGATACAACCCCCGATTCCAAAAAAGTTGGGACAAAGTACAAATTGTAAATAAAAACGGAATGTAATGATGTGGAAGTTTCAAAATTCCATATTTTATTCAGAATAGAACATAGATGACATATCAAAATGTTTAAACTGAAAAAAATGCATCATTTTAAAAAGAAAAATTAGGTGATTTTAAATTTCATGACAACACCACATCTCAAAAAAGTTGGGACAAGGCCATGTTTACCACTGTGAGACATCCCCTTTTCTCTTTACAACAGTCTGTAAACGTCTGGGGACTGAGGAGACAAGTTGCTCAAGTTTAGGGATAGGAATGTTAACCCATTCTTGTCTAATGTAGGATTCTAGTTGCTCAACTGTCTTAGGTCTTTTTTGTCGTATCTTCCGTTTTATGATTTGCCAAATATTTTCTATGGGTGAAAGATCTGGACTGCAGGCTGGCCAGTTCAGTACCCAGACCCTTCTTCTACGCAGCCATGATGCTGTCATTGATGCAGTATGTGGTTTGGCATTGTTATGTTGGAAAATGCAAAGTCTTCCCTGAAAGAGACGTCGTCTGGATGGGAGCATATGTTGCTCTAGAACCTGGATATACCTTTCAGCATTGATGGTGTCTTTCCAGATGTGTAAGCTGCCCATGCCACACGCACTAATGCAACCTCATACAGTACCATCAGAGATGCAGGCTTCTGAACTGAGCGCTGATAACAACTTGGGTCGTCCTTCTCCTCTTTAGTCCGAATGACACGGCGTCCCTGATTTCCATAAAGAAGTTCAAATTTTGATTCGTCTGACCACAGAACAGTTTTCCACTTTGCCACAGTCCATTTTAAATGAGCCTTGGCCCAGAGAAGACGTCTGCGCTTCTGGATCATGTTTACATACGGCTCCTTCTTTGAACTATAGAGTTTTAGCTGGCAACGGCGGATGGCACGGTGAATTGTGTTCACAGATAATGTTCTCTGGAAATATTCCTGAGCCCATTTTGTGATTTCCAATACAGAAGCATGCCTGTATGTGATGCAGTGCCGTCTAAGGGCCCGAAGATCACGGGCACCCAGTATGGTTTTCCGGCCTTGACCCTTACGCACAGAGATTCTTCCAGATTCTCTGAATCTTTTGATGATATTATGCACTGTAGATGATGATATGTTCAAACTCTTTGCAATTTTACACTGTTGAACTCCTTTCTGATATTGCTCCACTATTTGTCGGCGCATAATTAGGGGAATTGGTGATCCTCTTCCCATCTTTACTTCTGAGAGCCGCTGCCACTCCAAGATGCTCTTTTTATACCCAGTCATGTTAATGACCTATTGCCAATTGACCTAATGAGTTGCAATTTGGTCCTCCAGCTGTTCCTTTTTTGTACCTTCAACTTTTCCAGCCTCTTATTGGCCCTGTCCCAACTTTTTTGAGATGTGTTGCGGTCATGAAATTTCAAATGAGCCAATATTTGGCATGAAATTTCAAAATGTCTCACTTTCGACATTTGATATGTTGTCTATGTTCTATTGTGAATACAATATCAGTTTTTGAGATTTGTAAATTATTGCATTCCGTTTTTATTTACAATTTGTACTTTGTCCCAACTTTTTTTGGAATCGGGGTTGTATGTAATAGTGGATCATTTTCCTCAATCAGTAAATGACCAAGTATAATATTTTTGTCTCATTTGTTTAACTGGGTTTTCTTTATCTACTTTTAGGATTTGTGTGAAAATTTGATGATGTTTTAGGTCATATTTATGCAGAAATATAGAAAATTCTAAAGGGTTCACAAACATTCAAGCACCACTGTACGTATCAATATAATGTGTTAATTGAGTTCAATTAATTAGCTCGACAAAGAGACAGGAAATAAAGACGAAGCAGCCGGCAGCGAGAAAAAAAAAAAGTGTCGTTATTAAGAGTAGGTTATAAACAAACTCATCTGTTTAATTGCACACAATTAGGGCATGTGCAAGAGAGCATGTAATAGAGTACGTCTGCATTTCCATACACACAGAACCTGAGCAACTGCATGCAATCATGCGTCATTAACCTACATGAACGAGTGCAATTACACACACACACACGTATCAGTGAGTGGGCAGACACTTTAAGTGATCGCTCTGTAATTTCTGAACATGTGTATGTACGTGTGTGCAGACGTCCCACCCACACATGCCTTCTCTGCCCCTGACCCTATGCCCTCGACCCTACGGGCAAGTCCCCCTTACCTGTGAAGCAGACGGGGCACTTGAAGGTGCCGCCCATGCCCTCGAAGCTGTGCTCGATCAGGTGGCATAAGAGCTTGGCTGGAGAGTCAAACATCTGGTTACACAGCTTGCACTCGTGATTGATGCCTTCCTCTGCAACAGAAGAGCCCATGATACAACAGGTTACACACGCAGTGGTGGGGTCAGGCCGAGACCGAGAAAAAGAAAAGGAGTAGACAGAGAAAAGAGAGGAAAGAAGATAGAAGTAGACACATGATCATACATAATTTCAATCTGTACATCAGAAGTGATGTAGAACAGAATGTCTTTATGGTTGTTGATGAAAGTAGTGTATTCAGGCTTGCTTGCTTTGCTCTGCTCTGCCCAGGTTGACCACTCCATCCCCACTGTCCCTCCTCCCTCTCCTATCCTCCCTTGCCCAGTGCTGTCTTTTTCCCGACCGGTAATTGCCTGCCACCCTCCAGCACCATGGGCGCCATGCCCTCCCCCCTGCCTACAGCTCTATTTTAAGCTGACCGGAGTGACATCAGTGGCCCCCTGCCTCCAACCAGAGTAGGACAGATGAAAGGTGGGCGTTGGGTCCTAGCTGGGTGCCTCCACTCCCTTCTTATCACCCACACGCCATACAGACCTGAGCGCTGCTCTCCTGCTGGCCGCGCTGCATCAGCCTGCCCATCTCCAGACCCCCTCCACGCCAATTCCCCCTCCCTTCATGAAGATATGGGGTGGCACAGAAGCCATAACAGTATCTAGCAAGCTCCAGGGGTGTGTGGGGTTAATAAACTCTTCAATCAACCACCCCTGCCATCCCCCAGACCTCCCAAACTCCTGTCCGAAAAAAACATGACCTACGATGATTCCAATCTAAGCGCTGTCTCAAAGGTCTGAGCAGGGGAGCTCTAATCCTGTCTGAAAGGACAGGGAGGGGTGGGAAAGCAGGTTAGCTCAGCTAGGTGTGGGGTTTAGAGATTTTTTTTTTTTAAGATAGATTGGCAAGGACAGAGCTTTGGTGTGTCTCCTCAAAGACATTGGACTCTTTGTAGAAGGGGGTTGGAATCAGTGGCAATACGGCATGCATGGGATATTTTGGATGAGCCATTGTTGTATAGCAAGATGAGAGGCTTTAAATGAGAGACAGAGAGAGAGAGAGAGAGAGAGGAAAGTGAGTTCAACGATACCAAAGAGAAACATTGGGGAAATGAGAGGGATATGGGGAGAGGAAGGGAATTCTGCTAAAGAAAGCAGAAAACAAAGGGATAATTGGGCTGTCCAGCCAAAAGTAATGGTAGCTAGGGGGCCTGTGTGTGTGTGTGTGTGTGTGTGTGTGTGTGATAAAATCATGCTCCTCTCTGTGAGCCCTGCTGTGGTTTGATCAGCAAGTGTGCAACATGCTCCATCATCTGTTTTTTAGCCTTTGCTCCAACACTAAGCTCTCCACTCCAGTGTGTGTGTATGTGTGTGTGTGTGTGTGTGACACATGCAGGGATTGCTTGTTACCATCAACCAGCCCCATGGTTTCAGGGAGAGTATTTGATCAGTGGAGCTGACATGTACTGCTTTGGGAGAAAGACTGCAGTGTACTGAGGGGAGCCATCCTATAGCTAAAGACCAAACACACACGCGCGCACACACACACACCAGCTAAGCATGCACGAAAATGAATCATGCCATGATAAGACAAGAGAAGCCTAATGGAGGACATGGGGAGAGGCTGCCAAAAATGTTGCTAGCAAAAGCGCAATCACACCAAAGAAATGGCTCGAAAAAGTTCACAGTCTCATTTTTCTCTCTTGGAGACAGATGGAGAAAGTGTTTCAGGTGTGCGGAAGTAAAATGTCTGCCTGGAAGCACACCATATTCAATTACAGCCTCTGCCAAAAAGGAGATTCAGTGCATGTAAAGGCAGAAGGGGTGGAGAGCGAAACTGATAGCTGGATTGATCAGCTAATCAGAGTCAGAGGACTCCACTGGAGTCGCATTATTGGCAGGGCACAGACGGCACAGCTCGATTGAGGAAACAGCGGGAAAACGTTCAACGCCTCAAACATCCTTTAAAGCCGTATTTAATCTCCAAGCATTATTCCAGACAGAGAGACAGAAGAGATCTAACTGCTCTGCTAGAGATGACACAGGCAGAAGAAAGAACAACATACATCTCGTCTCATTATCTCTAGCCGCTTTATCCTGTCCTACAGGGGCGCAGGCAAGCTGGAGCCTATCCCAGCTGACTACGGGCGAAAGGCGGGGTACACCCTGGACAAGTCGCCAGGTCATCACAGGGCTGACACATAGACACAGACAACCATTCACACTCACATTCACACCTATGGTCAATTTAGAGTCACCAGTTAACCTAACCTGCATGTCTTTGGACTGTGGGGGAAACCGGAGCACCCGGAGGAAACCCACGCGGACACGGGGAGAACATGCAAACTCCTCACAGAAAGGCCCTCACCGGCCACGGGGCTCGAACCCGGACCTTCTTGCTGTGAGACGACAACGCTAACCACTACACCACCGTGCCGCCCAACAACACATATATATATATATATATATATATATATATATATATATATATATAAAACCTCATGGTTCCTTCTACAGATGATAGTGATGTTCGTATGCACACGATAAAAACATATTCAATACTAACACATTTACATACAAACACTTCAGTAATCGGATAACAGGCAAACTCGAGGACTACATGATTCTATCATTAACTGAATTTCTTTTTAATCACTTCCCTTCCCAGGAACTCGAGTACTCACTCATTTTCTGTGTCGAGCATGTGATTTGTTGAAATGATTTATTGAAGTGCACTTTGCTTTACTGCTGCATTACAACCTAGCAATAAATTTACTGTAAAAAAAAAACACATTACATAAAATTATACATTTACGTTATGCGTTATGTTGCTGCAGTAGCAAATATTTAGTTTGGAGTCTTATGCTTGAACTTTGCATGCTGCAGTCCTTTTTGGAGCTAAGGCTCTTCTCTACCTGGTTATACACAAACACACACACACACACACACACACACACACACCTTGGTGGAATTTTTTAAATCCATGTCTTTATTAGCTTTCTTGAAATCTTTAATTTGATATATCGGATAATGACTGTATTACCATATTAGTGTACATGAACACACTCACAGTAGACGGATTATAAGGAGGAACATGAGCAGTAGTGCAGGAGCAAAGTGAAAAAGGCAGTATCTGTGTATTATTCCACCAACCAAGCATGCCTCCATCGTGCACAAACACTGCAGTGGCTGCTGCTAAACCTTGACCAATATGCTTCCAGCTTATTGACCACAGGGAGCCAGGTGGAGTTCTGGCCTGCAACATTCCCCCGAG
The DNA here is from genome assembly GCF_027579695.1 of Neoarius graeffei. Lineage (NCBI taxonomy): Eukaryota > Metazoa > Chordata > Actinopteri > Siluriformes > Ariidae > Neoarius > Neoarius graeffei. The sequence continues at coordinate 52,694,638 of NC_083574.1, forward strand.
ACGGACATGGACATGTCTGTACCGCGCTCCCGTCCTCATCTCCCACCTCTTGTACTTTACTCTCCTCTTTCTCTACGCTTGGTTCCTCTTCCTGTCCATCTCCCTGCACTCCCTCTGCCTCTCCCTCTCCATGTTTCTTTCTCTCTCTCCTCCCACCACCACCCCCTGTAGCATGCTCTGGCACATAAATGAGCTGTGTGGATGGGAGCAGCGGTTCCCGCTGGGCTCGGCCCCTCTCGCCCCGGCCCTAAGGCCTGCAGCTCCGGCCCCAGATTGATGGACCGGATGGCGAGCGAGAGAGCGGGAGTGCAACAAGAGGGAGGGGAAGGAGAGATGGGGGCCAGGGTGAAAGAAGGGGTGGAGGCAACCGGGCTTCTCTAGGGGGTGAGCTCAAGGTGTGTTGCCATGGCAACTCGGAGAGGGAGAGCAGGGAGAAGCGGCAGCGTGCTGAGCTTGACCCATGCCGGTGGGGGTGGCAATGTGGGCCAAAGCGGGAGTGCACGCATGCACACGCACACACACACATACACACGGACTGCTGCAGAGCTGGAAGGGTCTCAGGAGCTACTGATTCCTACTCACTCCCTCTTCCTGTCTTTCTTAGCACTTACACATAAATACACAGAGTACTGCAGTGCTGAGACAATCCCAGGAGCTACACACACACACACACACACACACACACACACACACACACACACACACAACACCACAATGTGGATCAATCTACACTGTCTCATTAATACACTTGCTTCCTTCATCCCCAGCTACACTTCCCTCTACATATTATACATGGATATCACATATGGTGCCCTTAGTGACTCAACAAAACATACAAAGCACACACTGCCTTTAAGCACGAGAGGTAAATTTGCTAACTCACCCTCCCTGTCTCACACTACATCCCCTTCTCTCCATCCCTCCTGGCTGCGGGTCTAATTCGCACGTTTCCCATTATCTGCAGCAAATATTTCCGAAATGCTCGCTCTTGTTTGCTCCCTCAAGCTCTCTCTCTCTCTCTCTCTCTCTGGCTGCCAAACGGGATGGAGTCTCCGGCTTCAGATAGTTTTGGCAGCGGCGGACGGCATATGGAGCTGACCAGCTTGGAATCTCCTATCAGATTACATAACAGTGGGATGCTGGATCCCTCCAACATGCAGAAAACCGACCTTCATGCAAACAAGCAAACAAACAAAGTCTCCTTCCAAGGCACACACTAAAGTCTCTCTTTTTTCCCTTTTCCTCTTTCACACTATTCTGACCTCTCCATGCGTCATGCATCGGAAAATTCCTTCGATGTCTATTTTGGAGCGTAGAAACTAGATTGTAGAGTCGCCCCATCTGCAGCTGGTTATGGACACAGATGCGAATCGTCGTCTCTCAGATGTACTGTCTGTATCATGCGAGAATTTTGGTGCTTTAACAAAGCAATTACTCTTCACTTCTCTGTTTAAAAGCCTGTTACGCTATAGTGTTCTTTTCCAGGGGACTTCATTACCCATAATGCACTGCAGAAGCTCCTGCAGCACAAATGCACCACCAAAATAACATTCATCCTTCCCACACTTTTATTCATCAGCCCATAAAAAGGCCACTTACAGAGTACCTTTTTTTTTTTTAAACTACAAATCAGGTCTGCTCAGTACTAGTAACTCCTCCCCACTTTACAGAATTTCACCAATCAGCACACATCTACGGGTTCTGGTCTCCAGCAAGTCGGCCTGGTCTGGCTGCACCCAGTGCTAGCAGAAGCAATCTCATTTACACACACACACACACACACACACACACACACACACACACACACACATAAGTGGGTTGATAAAGAGATGGCACACTGTGAGGCGGGCAGTGGCCTGTAGCCCACTGCAATCAAAGCAGTGGAGAAATCAGCCAAAGGCAGGGCTAGAGCAGAGCAGGCAGGCTCAGTGCTGGGCATCGATACAACACACTGACCTTGCCATGACCGTGCAAAAAGGGATGGTCAATGTGTTACTGCTCTTTTTGATGGCCAGTGAAATGTCAGTCACTGGGTCACCTATTCGCATACACTCGCATGCACTCTATCAACCAACACGTATAATACACCTGCACTGCAAAAAATTGAAAACTGAATTTGAGGAGAAAATTACTTAATGCTAGTGAAATTATCTTTCTGCATGGACAGATAGTTTTACTTGATAAGACATCTTAGAATAAGCTGGTTGCAATCTAGAACTAGGTTTAATAATCTCAGAATTGGTGTCTTGTATTCTTCTGATAGGAAATGCTACGGTAGATCGGTTCAACTATTTTCAGGATATTTTCAGGATATTTTCACTTGCTAAGGTCTCATCTCATCTCATTATCTCTAGCCACTTTATCCTGTTCTACAGGGTCGCAGGCAAGCTGGAGCCTATCCCAGCTGACTACGGGCGAAAGGCGTACAGGGGTACACCCTGGACAAGTTGCCAGGTCATCACAGGGCTGACACATAGACACAGACAACCATTCACACTCACATTCACACCTACGGTCAATTTAGAGTCACCAGTTAACCTAACCTGCATGTCTTTGGACTGTGGGGGAAACCGGAGCACCCGGAGGAAACCCACGCGGACACGGGGAGAACATGCAAACTCCACACAGAAAGGCCCTCGCCGGCCACGGGGCTTGAACCCGGACCTTCTTGCTGTGAGGCGACAGCGCTAACCACTACACCACCGTGCCGCCCACTTGCTAAGATATCTTTTTTTTTTTGCAGTGTATAAACCGAATATTAGCTTCCATGCGATACATACTTGTCAATTTGTAATTTGGAGATTATGTAAAGTGCCTAAATAAAATGTGTTCTATCAGTGCACTAATGAAGCATCCATGTGATAAAGTCTTTATGAACAGCATTTCCTCCCGGGGCGCTATACACTTCTCTGTACACCTCTGTTCAGCCACCTGTCTGACATTCAGAGCATCTGTATGTCTCTCTCTCTCTCTCTCTCTCACACACACACACACACACACACCCTACACACTCGGTCAAGTCATGCACTGAAATGAAAACATTCCCAGCCATATGTTTTTGTGTGGTAAATCAGCAAGCAGTAAAACACACTGGTAAATGTGTTATGTCTTGGTTGCCATGGCAACAGCGCCATGTGTTCTTTGTTTGTGTTTTGGTCCTGTTTCCATTATTGTGTCTATGCACTGCAAAAAATGACAGCTTAGCAAGTGAAAATATCTTGAATAGTTGAACCGATCTAGCATTTCCTATTAGAAGAATACAAGACACCAATTCTGAGATTATTAAACCTAGTTCTAGATTGCAACCAACTTATTCCAAGATGTCTTACCAAGTAAAAATATCTGTCCATGCAGCAAGATAATTTCACTAGCATTAAGTAATTTTCTCCTCAAATTCAGTTTTCTATTTTTTTTTTGCAGTGTATTTGTGAAGTATCGTCGTTTATGCCTTGCTTTCTCTAGTGTTCCTTGTTTTCTTGAGTTTCTCAGGATGACTGATCTGTGGAAATGCGTCTCAGATCACACACACACACACACACACACACACACACACACACACACACACACACGTGTGCCAGCTGGCATGGGCAGCGCTGTTCGCATCCTGGGAATGCCATGGCATAATGGTCAGAGAAGCTGCTTTGGGACCAAAAGGTTGCTGTTTCGATTCCCTGGACCAACAGGAATGGCTGAAGTGCCCTTGAGCAAGGCACCTAACCCCCGACTGCTCCCCAGGCTACTGTGGGTACGTTGTACGTCGCTCTGGATAAGCGCGTCTGCTAAATGTTGCAAATGTAATGTGATGTACTCTCCTGCGTACCTTTGATACGTCTGAATTAAACATGCTATCCACTAGATGGCACATCTGTATCAGGAAGGTTTCCATGCCAACCCGTTAGCAATGAACCATTCCGGAGCACTTATCCGTCACTGTGCAGCAGCATGGAGATGCTAAACACACGGACAAGCTCTCCTAAAACTCCTCTTAAAACTTTCCGCCATCATCATGATAGCCCATTGCCAACTTCAAAATTTGAATGCTGGCAATCTGTCTGTCTGTCTCTCTCTCTCACACACACACAACCCCAGATTGTTAATTGCAGTAGAGAGGGTAATTACGGCTCTAGTCAGCGGTCAGCTGTGTTCGGGCCAGTGTTGCTGGCCAGGCCTGGTCTGTACGGAGTCTTATCGAATTTGAGGACTGGTGCTCAGTGTGGCCTGAGCAGCATGTCTTCTGGACCGGCTCTCACCTCCACACACATACACATCCGAACACACTATTATCTGATGCACAACTTTTAGAGAAGGTGATAGGCTGCATTTAAAACTCAATGGCTGCCAGAGTACACAGCTGCGTTAAACATCAGTAAAACTGAAGAAAAAAAAACCCAAACCAAAAAGTATTTTCAAAAGCACTCTAAAAGGCACAGCGTAGTCTGAATAACAGCCAAACATTTACAATCTGTACTGTATGCATGGGTGAGATCATTTGTACTGTGTATGTGTGTGGAGAAATGCAGCTCGAAAGCAATTCCACAACAATAGTTCATTGTCATCTCGGCCCAGGAGGCTGCGCCGGACTCCTGGGAATTCATTTTATGTCCTCGCACTTGATGCAAACACATATGGAATGCACAAAGCCACATAATTACATCTGCTGTATATTTTGTCTTTTGTATTTTTGCACAGAATGCAGTCTGCAGCTCGGTCCACTTTGTTCTGCCCGGGTCGACTGTGCCTGCCTGCTGCCTGTTTTTTATTTAGTCTCCTTTCTACCAGGACACCAACTATGTCTTTGGTCATGGTTGTGAATTATCTGCCTGCAAAGGAAGCCTGAAAAAAAAAAAAACAACAACAAGGAAATATGAGGAAGCAGCAGGATGCTAATAATGCACCTCCAGCTGTTCAAGTTAACCTGCAAATGTGTCCATCTGTACCTCCAGAGAGAGAGAGAGAGAGAGAGAGAGATCTGAACAGACAAACAGTTGAAAAGCACAAAAACGTTGCAGATTTAATAGAAAATAAAAAGGAAGAAAGAAAAGAAGGAGAGAGAAAGAGTGAGAGAGTGATTGGACGGTGTGTGTTGGGGTCGTTCTGGCAGTAAAGCGGCTCTGTGGAACAGTAGGAGTGACCTTGCTGGGATTGGATCGTCCCTACCCATGCCCTGCATGCAGCTGTGCCCTGCCTCTGGACCTCCACATAAACACACACTGTATACACTTCCAGCTAGGACTACGATTAACCTCTGATGCATTACCACAACACTATATACATTCTTCACGTCAACAAATCCATTACGTAAAGAACACTAAACCTAACCCTAATCCAGCACTTCATGGTCAAACTTGTAAATATACAGTCAAACATGTTTTTCCAAGACCATTCTATATTGATCGTCTTCTGGATTTCATCAGTGTCAAGTTCTAACCACAAGGCCCCTGTTGACTAAAAATATTTGGTAAGTGGACTCTCACTCCAGTACTCACCCCACTGCCACATCTGGTACACTCATACCAGGGCCACACACACACTGTGGCTGCCTGTACAGAATGAACCACCACTCAAATAATATCTGCTCAGCAGTTATCCTAAATTAGTCCCTTTCCACTGATTGAGTAGAGGAACGCTGGCTGGTAGCAAACCGAGAGGACACAGTCACTAAATGCCCGAAAGGGTAGGTATTAGGGGCGTTCACAATGTCACTATCTGTGTACGGTATGTCTGTTCTCCAAATCTGTGCTCCAAATATTCTTATCTGAATTCAGATGTAAACCAAAAGAGGTTTTTTTTTTTAAATTAAACATAGAAACACTGGAGAACATAAAAAACAAGAGTAATCAGAAGATGACATATCCCCCTCCTCCCCCCACATGAAACCCCACTCCAAATTTTCCTAAGTTGAATTGGTTGCTATGGAAATACGGAAAAAATAAAAATCACAGAAATCCCAAAATGTTCGAGCCCCGTGGCCGGCGAGGGCCCTTCTGTGCGGAGTTTGCATGTTCTCCCCGTGTCCGCGTGGGTTTCCTCCGGGTGCTCCGGTTTCCCCCACAGTCCAAAGACATGCAGGTTAGGTTAACTGGTGACTCTAAATTGACCGTAGGTGTGAATGTGAGTGTGAATGGTTGTCTGTGTCTATGTGTCAGCCCTGTGATGACCTGGCGACTTGTCCAGGGTGTACCCCGCCTTTCGCCCGTAGTCAGCTGGGATAGTCTCCAGCTTGCCTGCGACCCTGTAGAACAGGATAAAGCGGCTAGAGATAATGAGATGAGATGAGGTGAGAAATCCCAAAATATCAAAAGGCACAACTCCTCGAGTCACTTAACACAACTGTCAGGTTTCGTGAAAAAATTCCTAATAGTTTTTGAGTCATGCTCCGGAAACTAAAATATTTACAGACGGACAGACAGACAGACGGACAGAGCGATAGCTATATCCCCCGCATTATATGCCTGGGGGATAATAAACAGAGGTAGAAGTTCCAGCTTGATTTGCGAATTCTGCATCATCACTCGAGTTCGCAAATTAGTCGCAACTAGTGAATGCTTACTAGTTTTACCCCTGCTTAGTGGGTTATTTTTGTTTGTTTGTTTGTTTGTTTATACCTGCCTGTGATATTTTTGAAGCAACTTTATTGGTTCTATTTCCCAACTAGTTTAATTTAAACCACTGAGACCCAGCCCAGGTAGTCACTAAGAATCACTGCATGTTGGTAACATTTGTCCAGCAAGCTTTAAATGCGATCTTTTGCTTGCACCTGCATGAAAAAAAAAATCCTCCAGCTTGCACGTTTTTGCTGCGCCCTGTGGGATCCCAGTCTTGATGCACACCTCTAGTCTTAACCATATACCCTGTGAACCTTTCTGACAAGATTTCAAAAAAAAAACAAAACAAAACCTTCAATATCATTCATATCTGTAGCTGTTTAAAACACATTATCTGTTCAATCTTAATAATATATTTGTATTTGGTTACATCACTAGGAGATATAAAAATAGCCAGTAAGCATACAGACAAATTTTGTGCATTCTTGAAAGATGACTTCAGAAACATTATAGAGATGCATTTCTGCAAGAAAATGCGAGTAGGATTGTTTTGCAGTGCAAAAAAAAAAAGAGTGCAGCTCATGATGGACGGATGTGCGTGTTGGCAGAGTTGGTCAGAGCTATGAAATGAAGTTTGGTGGCTCTCTGATGAAGTGTGACACCTTTGATTCCAAAACTCTATGGGGCCAAAAATGCACTGCCACCAATGGGAGAAAAACATATGGATGAAAAGCAAGCAAAAGATGAGTGCAGGTCATAGTTGATTTCATGTATACTCACCGGCCACTTTAATAGGAACTTGTTCTTGATTCTAAGATTCCTGTTCTTGGCTGCAGGAGTGGAACCCAATGTGGTCTTCTGCTGTTGCGTGCTGAGATGCTTTTCTGCTCACCACGGTTGTAATGAGTTGCTATGAGTTACTATATCCTTCCTTGCAGCTTGGACCAATCTGGCCATTTTTCTCTGACCTCTCTCTTATCAACAAGGCGTTTGTTTCCACCCACAGAACTGTCGCTCACTCAGTGTTTTTTGTCTTTCGCACCATTCTGTGTAAACTCTAGACACTGTTGTGTGTGAAAACCCCAGGAGATCAGCAGTTTCTGAAATACTCAAACCAGTCCATCTGGCTCAAACCAACCACCCATACTACAGTGAAATGAAAGTCACAGAAATCACAATTTTTCCTGTTTTGATGCTTGGAGTGAACATTAACTGAAGCTCTTGATTTGTATCTGCATGATTTTATGCATTGTGCTGCTGTCAAGGGATCGGCTGATTAGGTAACTGCATAAAACAGTAGGTGTATGGGTGTACCTAATAAAGTGGCTGGTGAATGTATGTGTTGGGTAAGTTGCCCTGAGGTGTTGTATTAAGTTTGACGGCTCTGTGATGAAGCGTGACCGAGCAGGAAGAAAAAAAAATGAACAGGAAATGGCAAGAAAACAAGAGAATGAGTGTGTCTTTCCAAAAGCTGTATACAAGCACACTGTTTGGGAACAGGCTGGATGGGTTGAAGTTGGTGTGGTTTCATTATCTCGAAAACTACAGGGGAAGAAGCGCAGCAAATAAAGTGGTCTGACAGATAACAATAGTGTTATTCACAATAATGCAATCACACTAATTATGCAATATTCATCCAAGGACCAAAAAAAAGCCAAATCTTCTGATAAGTACTATTGCTCATTCTGCATTGTGGAGACAACTGTCATTTGCTAAGCCTCTTTACGGAGTGAGCTGGGCCTCTGTCTCTGATGACTCCGTTATTTCCTGTGTAGGGTGCTGCCTTTGATGTCACTTAATGGACTGGGTTTCTATCTGCAGATTAGGGAATAGGAAATGAGAGAAAGAGAAGAGACTCTGTCCTCCTGCAGGATGATGAATGCTGTCTGCCTGCATTCCACTTCCTCTAAACATAAATCTCTCATCATACTTTGATCAACATGTTTCTGAGCCAACATCGCCCAACGTACTTCAGCTTCTTACTCTGCCCAGGTCTGTTCAATGGTTATTTAAAGCCCAGCTCAAAGGCTTTAGAAGCTTCATACCATTATGAGAAACAAACACAAATAAATACACCAATCAGCGAGAACATTAAAACCACTGACAGGTGAAGTGAATAACATTTGATTATCTCATTACAATGGCATCTGTCAAAGGGTGGGATATATTAGGCAGCAAGAGAACAATCAATTCTTGAAGTTGATGTGTTGGAAGCAGGAAAAATGGGCTACTGTAGCAAAAAAAGTTAACTCTCTGGGGTCTGAGGGTATTTTCTGGCACTCTAATGATTTTGGCATGCTCTGATTTTGTTGTCTGTGATGACCTGGCGACTTGTCCAGGCCAGGGTGTACCCCGCCTTTCGCCCGTAGTCAGCTGGGATAGGCTCCAGCTTGCCTGCGACCCTGTAGAACAGGATAAAGTGGCTAGAGATAATGAGATGAGATGATTTTGTTGTCAGTTTCAACAAATCTAAGCAGTATTTTCAAAATTATATGACTTTTTTGTATTCAGCACAGGTTCAGCTACAATAATATCCGTGTAGTATGCATGCCATGGGTGGCACAGTGGTGTAGTAGTTAGCACTGTCGCCTCACAGCAAGAAGGTTCTGGGTTCGAGCTAGCCTGGGCCCACCCATCCTAAGTGTGACGCAACACGAGGGCCTGTTGCGAGCTTAGTCTGGCAAGGCAAACTATCGCCAGCTCTTCCAAGCTCCCGAAAAATCGGGAGCCAATCAACTTTGAGCATCTCCAGCGGCCCTGGGTAGAGGCGTGTTCAAGGCACTGACGTAGTAGAACTGCGACCGGAAGCCATAGATTGTTTACAGAATCTATGCCGGAAGCGCTTCATTCACTAGAAACATTACGAACATGGAGCAGCGGCAAGCCTTTGACACAGCGGTAGATGCTGTATTGAAAGCATTCAACAGGAAGTTCTCATTGAAAATGGAGCAAAGAGCAGCCCTGGAGGTATTTATCTTCTTCCTGTTACTCAAGCAGTTTCCGTCGCGTCACATACGTCAGAGGAAAGAGTGATGTGATTGGTTTAAGCTTCGTCACAGCCTTTTCTGGCTTCGACCAGTAGCAAACTGAGGCATTTCAGGGAGGCGGGTCAACCACACCTTTGGGAAACGGTTGGGCTTAATATCTTTGCCAGACCAAATGCTCGCAGAGCTTTGAAGTCGCGTTAACCAGACTAGGTTCGAGCCCCGTGGCCGGCAAGGGCCTTTCTGTGTGGAGTTTGCATGTTTTCCCCGTGTCTGTGTAGGTTTCCTCCGGGTGCTCCGGTTTCCCCCACAGTCCAAAGACATGCAGGTTAGGTTAACTGGTGACTCTAAATTGACCGTAGGTGTGAATGGTTGTTTGTCTCTGTGTCAGCCCTGTGATGACCTGGCGACTTGTCCAGGGTGTACCCCGCCTCTCACCCATAGTCAGCTGGGATAGGCTCCAGCTTGCCTGCGACCCTGTAGAACAGGATAAGCGGCTACAGACAATGAATGAATGTATGCCATGATTGTACTTAAAAAAAATAACAGATAAATGAAGATGTAAAAAGCAGTTTTAGAATGGTGTTGGAATGTGTGAAAAAACATGACCTTACCCATTTTGTCGAACTGTTTTAGTCACTTGAGATGATTCTGTTCAGTCTGAGGAATGTATCAAGCACAAAAACTTAAATCTGCTCTACAGATTTGGACAATTAACTGGACATCAAAAAATTTATGCCCTGTTGTTTTGGGATAAAGGGTTGGCAGTGGGAGGGGTATTCAATGAGAAGTTTAAAAAATTTCCATTCATTCAATGAGAAGAGTGAATACCCCTCCCACTGTTAACCCTTAATCCCATCAGATTAACTCTTAATCCCATCAGATAAATTCACAATGGGTAAGGTCATGTTTTTTCACACATTCCAACACAGTTCTAAAACTGCTTTTTACAACACCTTCATTTATCTGGGATTTGACTCTATTCAGTGTCTTGAAATTAATTATTGTACTATTTTATTCAGTTCAGAGCCACAACCATCTCTGTTACACAATTACTCTGTAATTTTGCTCCCAGTTCAACTCCAAATTTTACTCTCTAAACTCAACATTGAGCAAAATTAACTATTCTTGAGGAAAATACTTTTAACTCTGGAAAAAAAATTGCTCAGTCATTTTTCCTGTGTATGCACTACAGCGCACACGTCAACCGATTTGCTCATAATAAATATAAGAAATATTTACACTTACTCGAGCTGAGCTTTGGCTGGATCGAGTCGAAATTTAAAAAAAAAAAAAAAGGCACCATTCATCATCAGTGTTGAGGTTCTCAAGATTGAACTGAATCAGGAATTGATTTGTTGTCCTGAAATTGAATCGCTGTCCTGAATCATAAAATGAATCATGAATTGAATCGCTGTCCTGAGTCATCCGAAGCGCATAAAATCCACGTGCCATCTCACAAGTTTTACCTCCAAATAGCCCAAACTATGTCTGACAGATTTTATCCTGTTTACAGTGGGCGTTCCCACCGCGAAAGATAAATCAATCGCAACCGAAAGAGTGAAAGTGATTATCAGGCCATTACCATGTGAATAGTCTTTTATGAATGAGTAAGTGCGCGCTCAGCTCCTCGACTCCGGTGTGACTGAGTTAGGTGACAAGTTTTATTGTTTCATCTAATTTAGGTAATTTAAAAACTACTATAATATTCTTTAGCAGTGGGCACATAGGAAAGTGTAAAATATAAAGTTTCTGTCAATATGTTTATCATGCTTGTATGATGGAAAACTCACAAAGATATTTATCTAAATACATGACCTACTCATTCTAAACCTGTTGAGCTTTGCTGGCGAAGCTCTCGACCCCAAAGGCTTAATGCTGTCAAGTTAATGCTGGCTAAAACAGAAAGGTGTCAGCATTATCTTTTTCAGCAGTTTGTGCTACAGTAGCTCTTCTGTGGGATTGGACCATATGGGTTAGCTTCCGTGCCCCATGTGAATCAATGAGCCTTTGACACCTATGATCCTGTCACTGGTTGTCCTCCTTGGACCACTTTTGGTAGGTACTAACCACTGCATACCGGGAACACCCCATAAGATGTGCCATTTTGGAGATGCTCAGACCCAGTCATCTAGCCATCACAATCTGGCCCTTGTCAGAGTCACTCAGATCCTTACACTTGCCCATTTTTCCTGCTTCCAACACATCGACTTCAAGACTTGACTGTTCTCTTGCTGCCTAATATACCCCACCCCTGACAGGTGCCATTGTAAAAAGAGAATCTTATTCACTTTACCTCTCAGTACTGTTATGACTTATCAATGTACATGTAGCTTCATGATTTCAAGTATATTAATTACTGTATATGGACTGTCACTCACTGCGAACATGGACAGACCTGAAATCTCATCTCATCTCATCTCATTATCTCTAGCCGCTTTATCCTGTTCTACAGGGTCACAGGCAAGCTGGAGCCTATCCCAGCTGACTACGGGCGGAAGGCGGGGTACACCCTGGACAAGTCGCCAGGTCATCACAGGGCTGACACATAGACACAGACAACCATTCACACTCACATTCACACCTACGGTCAATTTAGAGCCACCAGTTAACCTAACCTGCATGTCTTTGGACTGTGGGGGAAACCGGAGCACCCGAAGGAAACCCACACGGGCACGGGGAGAACATGCAAACTCTGCACAGAAAGGCCCTCGCCGGCCATGGGGCTCGAACCCGGACCTTCTTGCTGTGAAGCGACAGCGCTAACCACTACACCACTGTGCCGCCCCCTGAAATTAAATCAAATCTTGAATTCTTTACTAACAGCTTAAAGAAGCAGAGAGCTGTAAAAGCCCTCAAGGCTACTCGAGTCTGTCAGCCGGATCTAAGTGCTCTTAATATAACATGAGGAAGAGAAGACACAGATGACCCATACTTCTCGTTCTGACAATTTCCATCTCTCTTTAGCTCCTCCTACAGCACTCTTCTCTCTCTGCTCCACCTACTCTGTGCTGCTTGAAGGTTAAGAACAACAAAAACAGCAACAAGAACAACAACAAAAATCAATACTAATATTAGCATCAGTGTGTCAGACTTTGGGATTATTAAAGATGATAAAATTGGCATGTTCAGAGAAGCTTCCCCCTGAGGGAGTGACACCAACCCTCCCCCTGAGAGAGCCATACCCGATTTACAAAAATCAATATTAATGCGCATGTATTCACAACAAAGGAAGCGTGTCCACAGTTGTGTTTAGAGGATGCTTTTCATTTTCACTTTGTTGCAGGCTTTTTATTTCTCTTCATCATTGCTTGTCCTCTCTTCATGAGGACAGGGGTGTAGACAGTAGGTCACCTGTAAGCACATAGTCCATATGTGTGTGTGTGTGTGTTAATTCATCTGCAGTATCCCTCCTTGCCAGTTACTAAAGAAAAGAATAAGAAAATAAACCTGTTCCTGTTTACATCATTATTTGGATAAGGGTTATACATTAGGGCAGCACGGTGGTGTCGTGGTTAGCGCTGTCGCCTCACAGCAACAGGTTCGAGCCCAGTGGCTGACGAGGGCCTTTCTGTGTGGAGTTTGCATGTTCTCCCCGTGTCCGCGTGGGTTTCCTCCGGGTGCTCCGGTTTCCCCCACAGTCCAAAGACATGCAGGTTAGGTTAACTGGTGACTCTAAATTGACCGTAGGTGTGAATGTGAGTGTGAATGGTTGTCTGTGTCTATGTGTCAGCCCTGTGATGACCTGGCGACTTGTCCAGGGTGTACCCCGCCTTTCGCCCGTAGTCAGCTGGGATAGGCTCCAGCTTGCCTGCGACCCTGTAGAAGGATAAGTGGCTACAGATGATGGATGGATGGGTTATACTGTACATTAGGGGTTAATATGGCCAAGAAGCATTTAAAACAGATTTAAAGTCCACATGAAATGGCTTCTTCGCTGTGATTAGATTCTGGATGTGTGAGGTTATCTCCAGTACCAAATCTTAACAATCCTGACAGTAGTTTGGTAAGCTAACTAAATATGAAGAACAGCAAAGGGATTAACAAGAGGCCTTTATTTTCTCATACTAATAGAGAAGCCTCTACGGTGTATAAAGAAAAAAAATCACATTTTCACTCTGTCTGCGGAAGTGAAATATTCCAGCACTGAAGCGCCCCAAGTTTGTAAAACACTTCTGAAACATGTCTGTCACATAACTGCAACCTCATACATTTTCCTCCCTCTTCAAAGTGAATAAACTCAAAAGGGAATAAAGGGAAAAGAGAATAGTGTGCAGAAAGACACACAGCCAAAACACACTAAAGAACCATGTTCACTGCTAACGAGCTACTACTGTAGAGCAAGAGTCCGGGACATATCTGATTCGAGAGGGCATTTAATTGGACAAAATTTTGCCCAGATATGAATCAGCAAACGTTTTCCATCTGAATATTTCCTATATTTCAGATATAGTATTCTATTGGTTTCCATAACACTGAGGGACAGGTACAAGAAAAACCTCTGAAACACCAATTTTGATTTCAGGTGCACATTAAAGCAGATTTTATAGCAGCCCACAAAACACAAGGACATCCATCAAATAATTTCTCTTTACACAGGTGCTGGAATGTATGACGGAGTATGAGGGAAATTGTAGGTGGAAAAAAAATGCGGAGCTGAGGGGAAAAAAGAGAATCTCTGTGATTAAATTCTCAAGTTTACGAGAAAAAACTCAGATATTCTCTGAAATTATAAAGTCACAAATTTATGAGAAAAAAAAAAGTCTCAGATAATCTCTGCAAGAGCAATCACATGCTTCCGGGCTGCAGTGCATTCTGAGAAATGTAGTTGAAAATCTCTTAGCGAAAATCTCCTTCTTCGTTTATATTTTGTGATCGTGTCTGAAAGACTGCATTTCTTATAACCCTTGGCTCATTCGTGGCGTCTTTTGGTGTGATGACATTGATTCAGCATTGTAAAGTGAAACAAAAAAACAAAAAACAAACAAACAAACAAACTATTTTTCTGATTTTTTTCATAAATGTGTGACTTTTTAATCTCAGGGAATATCCGAGTCTTTTCTTGTAAATTGATGACTTTAATCTGGGAAATTCTGAGCTTCTTTCTCGGAATAATACCCCCTTGCAAGCAAAAAAACAAAAAACAAACAAACAATTTTTCTGATTTTTTTTCATAAATGTGTGACTTAATCTCAGGGAATATCCGAGTCTTTTCTTGTAAATTGATGACTTTAATCTGGGAAATTCTGAGCACCTTTCTCGGAATAATACCCCCTTGCTCAGCTCTGTATATCTTTTTTAAACCTACAACATCCCAAATATGTCATCGTAGGAATGAATTTCCCCTAGCTGTCCAAATGTCTGAGTCACTGGCTATGACTCATCTCTTTACTAGGCACTGAAATGAGAATGAGATCTGCATTAGACATTAGCTGATCTCTATTAGTATAAAGATACACATGTTTTGGAAACTACACTGCTCTCTCACATGTCACTCTGGATAAAGGCAAAATGATGTAAATCGAAATCTGATTGTTCAAACCTCTTAACAGGGTCTGTGACTGGCAACCAAACCCCCTACAAAACATTATATCATAAATTACAGAGGCTTTAAGGAAATTAATTTCCTTAACACCATGCAAAATCACGATGCAGCACACAGCTTGTGCTTAAAACATCTGGAAACAGCTGGTGGTCAAGTGTTATGTGCCGATTTGAATATTATGTATAATACAACAATTAGATGTCAATCTGGCTCACTGGAGATGCATTTTACCGCATGTATAAATGCATGTCATCAAAACCTTCTAAGGATTCAATCCAGATACTACAACTCCTGGCAAAAAATATGGAATCACTACTCTTGGAGGATGTTCATTCAGTTGTTTTACTTTGTAGCAAAAAACAAAATCACAGATATGACACAAAATTATTTTATTTAACATTCTGGCTTTGTAAAATATACCTCAAAAAAATTAAATGACGTTGTAATTAATGGCACATCTTTTTAAGCTCAAGTAGAGGAAAAAATTATGGAATCATGAACCAAACAAAACAAACAAGCAAACAAAAAAAACCCAACAACCCACAATTAGTACTTTGTTGCACCTCATCTGGCTTTTATGACCGCTTGAATTCTTTGAGGCGTGGACTTCACGCCACAATGAAAAGCAATATTCTTTATCAGTCAGGTTCCAACTTTCTCGTATAGTGGTTGACAGATCAGCTTTGCAGGATGGATCCTTGTCATGGACCTTTTTTTTTTTTCAATTTACACCATAAATTTTCAATTGGGGTGAGATCCGGACTGTTTGCTGGCCGTGCCATTGAGTCGATCTGCCTTTCCTGAAGAAAAAGTTTTAATGCTCTTTGCTCTGTGGCAAGATGCATCATCATCCTGAAAAATGACTTCATCATCACCAAAAGTACTTTTGAATGATGGAATGAGAAAAGTATCCAAAATTTCAATGTACACCTGTGAATTTACTGTAGATGTAATGACCGCCATCTCCCCAGGTCCTTTACCTGACATGCCATATCATCAATGACTGTGGAAATTTGCTTGTTTTCTTCAGGCAGTCATCTTTATCTGTTTCATTGGAACTGCACCAAACAAAAGTTCCAGCATCATCTCCTTGGCCAATGCAGATTTGTGATTCATCACTGAACATGACTTTCATCCAATCATCTTCAGTCCATGACTGCTTCTCTTTAGCCCACTGTCGTTGTCTTCTTCTTTTGGCTGCTCCCCACTGTAATTTTGTTTTTAACCTCGCCCGGGACGGAGTCCACCAGGGGGCGAGGTATTGTTTTTGGTGGGGTTTCTTTGTTTGTTTGTTTTTTTTTTTGTTAATGATATTATGGGAAAATGGCTGGATCAATCTTCATGAACATTTCAGGATAGATGGGCATTGGTCTCAAATAGAACCTCCAACATTTTGGGGGTCATTTGGTCAAGGTTTTTGTGGCGACTGCCTCATACACTCATATGCAAGAGTGTAACAACTGCGCACTGCGCATGTGGATCACCAGAACGGCACTGCGCATGCACATACACGTGTTCCGATTAAAATGGCCGGTGAGTGTATACAATTCGGTTCACCATTCGAAATAAATGAACTAGACTAAAGAAATCGTTTATGCTTATTACAGAGGGACAGTGCATTCCACTGAGCTCTATAGCCAGGCCATTTCCGGGAAATAAGAGTTTGGGTCATGGTGACAGCGTGTGTATGTCAGCCTCGGTTTGGAGGTTTCAGTTTTGAAAACTGTAAGAGGTAAGAGTAGAATAATATAAAGTACAGACACTTGGTATAGTTTACTTTTGTGATTTTTAAATTGTTAATTTTTGGATTACGCTTCATTTTTGTGGCTACTGCTTCATAGAGTAAATATATATGCGCTATATTTACTGTATGGACATGGTATCAGAAAACAGTTTTATTTATAAGCAGTAGCCACATGTACCCCCATAAGGTACCTATTTTTTTTGTGATATCTCATTTCATC
Source organism: Neoarius graeffei (assembly GCF_027579695.1). NCBI lineage: Eukaryota > Metazoa > Chordata > Actinopteri > Siluriformes > Ariidae > Neoarius > Neoarius graeffei. The sequence continues at coordinate 52,711,676 of NC_083574.1, forward strand.
TCATCTCATTATCTCTAGCCGCTTTATCCTGTTCTACAGGGTCGCAGGCAAGCTGGAGCCTATCTTAGCTGACTACGGGCGAAAGGCGGGGTACACCCTGGACAAGTCGCCAGGTCATCACAGGGCTGACACATAGACACAGACAACCATTCACACTCACATTCACACCTACGGTCAATTTAGAGTCACCAGTTAACCTAACCTGCATGTCTTTGGGGGAAACCGGAGCACCCGGAGGAAACCCACGCGGACACGGGGAGAACATGCAAACTCTGCACAGAAAGGCCCTCGTTGGCCACGGGGCTCGAACCCAGACCTTCTTGCTGTGAGGCGACAGTGCTAACCACTACACCACCGTGCCGCCTTTTTGTGATATCTTCCTTCATATTCATCATAAGTGCTACCGGGCGAAATTTGTTTTGCCTGGCAACACTTGTTTCTTCTGTTTAGGGGTTAATGATGGTTTACGTTTGGCTTTTCTGGATGTAAATCCCGTTTCCTACAGCTCGGTCACAAACACTGACTCCTGTTTCTGCCCATTTGTTTTTCATTTCTTTTGTTGTGCGTTTCCTATTTTCAAGCCATATTGCTTTGAGTTTCCTGTCCTGACACTTTGACGTCTTCCTTGGTCTACCTGTATGCTTCCCTTTTACAACCTTCCCATTTTGTTTGTACTTGCTCCAAATTTTAGACACAGCTGACTGGGAACGACCAACGTCTTTTGCCACACTCCGTGTTGAATTACCTTCTTTAAGGAGTTTTAAAGAATGATATTACGGGAAAACGGCTGGCCTTTCCATTGTTTCAACTGACAGCTCTCTTATTGGGCCCATGTTTCCTGTCAATCAGCCAGGTATAACAGCTCATTAAGGTCTACAAGCACTCTCTTTTAACTGCACGCTCATTTGCATATTTAGGCTTGTGCAGGTATTTGTTTTATAAATGCAAGTTATAGGGTGATTCCATATTTTTTTGCCAGGGGTTGTAGATGAATTATAACACAGATACTGTAATGCAGCGACAAGATGCCAATACTTTATTTCTATTTCTTTCTCACACTGTATCTGAATATGGACTGAGATTCTTTCAACTGATCTGAGACCTGACATGCTTAATAAGCTGAGGATCAGTGGCGTGCCTAAATTCACCATTTGAGCTGTGCAATAAATGGGCCTAAAGCACATATGATACACACATGCACACATGCCAACACACACATGCCCAGATGCTCACATACACACAAGCCAGATGGAGGAGCCAATTCAGGACCAAGCGCGTGTGCACTTTGTCTGTATGCCTTGTTTCCTCACCGATCGTCACGTCTGAGTTCTTAACTCGTCTAACACTATTGTTTTTTTCCCCCCTTTGTTTTTTTCCCTCCCTCATCAAAATAACATCTGTTTGTGTCTATGCAAACACCTGACAGGCAGCTGATGCCCCCCTTCGCTCCATTGTAAAAAAAAAAAAAAGAGGGTCTTCTTTAGAGTGAGAGCACATCTGGATGGAGAGCTGTTGGCCTGATCCAGATGTGGGCTTCCAAGCTCAGTAAGCTAAAACACACCTGGACACCCTCAGCAGTCAAACAAAGAATAGGGAAAAAAAAAAAACACAAAACAAAACAACTAAGATCCTTCTTTATTCTCGCTCTCTTTTTAGTCTCTTTCTCATACATGTACGTACACATCATTCCAAAGCAGTGTTACAAAAAAACCTGGCAATGAAATTGTAGTAGTAGGGCAGCATGTACACACACACACACGCACGCACACACACACGACCATCCAGATGCTAAAAGAAATGAACATGCCTCTGTTATTTGTGTTTAAGAGAGTATGATATGGATACAGAGTTATCTGAGCTCCAATGATAAAATGCTTTGTTATATCTGAATACGATATAAAGCAAAGGCACAATACAAGCCTGCAGGCATAAACATACTGTCTCCATCCAGAACGACAAAAAGCCTAGACTTACGCACACTCATGCACACAGGGCAACGCAGATCAGGGATGTTGTGGCACAGGGGAGCCAGTACTGTGCTCGGCTATGCCCAAGGTCTTAATGACTTAATTGGGGTAATTATTTGGATAAGAAGTCCAATCACCTGCTTCTTTTTTTTTCCTGAAGGTCCTCATCAGGAGCTAATTAAAGAGCTGCTCCCAGTGAGAGAGCTGCCAGTGCTACGTCAGACAGCTAACAACTGCAGTAAAGGCAGAGTAAACTCTGCACACACACACATGCGCATACGCAGGTTCTGCATAGGAAGCCTCGCTCTCATCCTTCTCACCTCCTCCTGACCTCTGACTCACTCTCTCACTCCTCCCTCTATCTTTTCCATCTCCTTCTCTGTCTATTCTGCCCTCCCCACTCACGTTTCTCTTCCCGGCGCACAGATTTAATCTCTGGCAGTCTCGTCTCCTTCACTCGTCTCCTCTAAAGGCCCTGACACACCAGCTACTCATCATACCAGGAGGTGGCAGTAGTCCGTATTCATCATCAAAAAGGAAAACTGGATGTCCCAGTATCATGTAAACAAGGATGTGTTTCAATGCACACACTACTGCACAGAACACTGTGTCAAAAAAAGTGCACTGCTTACCTGGATCAGTATCTATAATCATGTAATATTTAACAGTTATTCCACGAAATCGAGTCGTACATGAGCTGATAACTGACGAAGCGTGTATAAACCATGTACGATGAGGTTGAGTGGAGTAATTGTTTTATTCTATCTACATTCACTGGATTTTGAGAAACAGAGCATTTTTATTTTTTGAAAATTTGATAAATGAAAACTTTATACAAAATGTCCGACAAAATCATTTCCGCTTAGATTGTAAACAAACCGGCGAAATGACAGGAGCAATTTGTGAAAAATGCTCTAATAATAATCCTTGAACAACAAAAAAAGATACGTTCTTACCATCAAATACCTTCATTTCATATTTTGTTGCTTTTTTGTACTTTTTGAGGTTTTGTTTTCAAGTAGAGTTTCTGTTTCATCCTGCGTTGGTTCAGCAACACACTCCGCCATTTTGTTTTTCTCTACTCACGGTACATGAGCTGATAGCCTAGTAGTAGAGTAGCCAATCAGAGTGCGCGACTGCTCATATCCAGTGAATGTGGATAGAATAATTACTTATATACTATTTAGAACAGTAGCCTGTGGATTTGTGACCTGGGTGCGTGCTTTTTCACCAGGTGCTGTACCTGTTTAAAGTGTGTTCTCGGAAGCTAAACCTTCTGCTTGGACAATTTGTGGCAGAAATGTACTCAATATATACACTACCGTTCAAAAGTTTGGGGTCACCCAGACAATTTTGTGTTTTCCATGAAAAGTCACACTTTTATTTCCCACCATAAATTGTAAAATGAATAGAAAATGTAGTCAAAACATTTTTCTGGCCATTTTGAGCATTTAATCGACCCCACAAATGTGATGCTCCAGAAACTCAATCTGCTCAAAGGAAGGTCAGTTTTATAGCTTCTCTAAAGAGCTCAACTGTTTTCAGCTGTGCTAACATGATTGTACAAGGGTTTTCTAATCATCCATTAGCCTTCTGAGGCAATGAGCAAACACATTGTACCATTAGAACACTGGAGTGAGAGTTGCTGGAAATGGGCCTCTATACACCTATGGAGATATTGCACCAAAAACCACACATTTGCAGCTAGAATAGTCATTTACCACATTAGCAATGTATAGAGTGGATTTCTGATTAGTTTAAAGTGATCTTCATTGAAAAGAACAGTGCTTTTCTTTCAAAAATAAGGACATTTCAAAGTGACCCCAAACTTTTGAACGGTAGTGTATAGTGACACAATAAAGTAAAATGTAGTGGATCTGTTATGCTGTGGAGTGTGTTTTGGTGGCATGGTTCATATCCAATTGAAGAGATCAAGCACAAGCCTGGAAAATATTGAACCGGTACCATCAGCGGATCGATGGTGATGCCATCTTTCTGTCCTGCAGGTTTGTTTTTCCCAAATCAGACATTGTAAAATCCCACTATATTTGTGGTTTTGTTTCAGAAACCGACATCCATTTTTTGTGCCGACCTCCATTTCAGCAAATCAGCGCTCTGAAGCTAGTGATGCCATCACGCCATCACGGCTGTGTCCATGATTTATTGACATTTCTCGGTTAGCCTTCTAAATTGGTACTTATTTCACCAAATAATGCATTAAACCATGGACAACTTCAATTATATCGATGGACAGGTGAGTGTATCTCAGGTTGGGCATAAACAGAAACTTAATCCAGCCAATTTGGCTCGGTCACAAGTGAAAAAGCAGGCCATATCGATGCAGGGAAAATCGCCCACTTTTCTTGCAGACACAATGCATTTTTTAAATTATATACTAAATTTAGATTTGTCTGTTTCTGCAAAAAAAAAATGTAGAGTTGTCCATTTTTGCCACCAAAGTTGATCAAAAGCCTCTTTTTAGTTTAGTTTGATTTTTCAGGTCATGACAATTAATTGCTTATTGCATATCAATTCAGACTGCCCTTATATGAAATGTCTGGTTCTATCAGAGAAATCAGATGAAAAAATAACGTACAGAAAACGAGAAAAATGCACTTGTCTGCTGTTGCCCCTGAACTCTTCACTTGTTCCTTTAGAGACAGGAGTCACTGCAAATCAATGCAAATCAAAGTTATCCTGACTGATTGTCTTTACTTTGTGATGAAACATTCTGATCCTGATGGGTGTAGTGCCATCCGGGATAACTCCGCCCGCATCCGCAATGCATGAGAGCTCACTGAATGGTACGATGAGTATGAAATGGTGTAAATCATATGGCGTGGCCCTTGCATTTACCAGAACTCAACCCAGTTGGAGAGTTTGGAGCAGCATGGTCCTGTAAACAATCATCCAGGCTTGTAGTACTCGAGTCCAGGACATAGACTCGAGTCCTACTCATGCCCTAATTTTTAGGATTTGTGACTTGACTTGGACTTGAGTACTCATGACTCGGACTCGTGCATTAACTGCATTCATTTGTAAATTGGAGACGAGGACTCAGATTTTTTTCTTTATTTTTTGTAACACGCCATAATAATTTGGCATAAGATATTTATATCTACATTAATTTTATACTAATTTTGTGCAAGAGAATGCACATTCACCTGTCCATACGTCATGTCCAGGAACAAACTAATGTTAATGGCGCTAAAATGCCTGGACAGAAGCCCCTAGGGTTGTCCGCTTTGCTTATCCAGACTTCTCGTGCAGTGGGAAAAAATACACTGCTGTGTGTTCCATATGTAGAAGAACTATCGAGGAGATGACGGGGACAACCTCGAACTTCAGTCATCATTTGGCAAGACTCCACCCAGAGAAGGAAGTGACACGCTATGTTCATTGCTCTGTTGATAGCGGGGCTTGCTGAGCGATGAACTAGCTCGTGTTAACCCTCTCTCATGTTATTTGCCCTGTTGGTAGTGGGCGGGGCTTGCTAAGCGATGAACAAGCTTTTTATCTGTAGCCTGTTAACTAAAATGGGGCAGTCAGGCAGTAACGTTCGTCCAACACAGTAGCAGAGACGCTTTCACATAAAGGCAGCAACAGCCACCGTCAAATGGTGCAGTTGGAGTCTTGTTTTCAGACTCGACTCGGACTCAACTTGAAATTTTCTTTAATGACTTGGACTTAAACACTCGAGACTGGACTCGGACTCGAGGTTTAGTGACTCGACTACAACATTGCAATCATCATCATCATCAAATCACCAACTGTGGGAACATCTTTTAAAAGAAAGGTTTTGTCCCTGCAGTACAGTCCCAGAGACATGTAGTATCTCTGCCAAGGTGGCAAGCAGGAACTGAGAAATACAGTAGTGAGAAGAACAGCAAAGTTGAAAAATGACATACTCTCTGTGTTGTTTGCTTGCATTGCTCACATCCGTATCTCTTTTCCTGCACTGATTTGCTTGGCTGAATAGCCAATCAGAGACATTAATCAGTGTTGGAAAGAGCCAAATCTGGTGCCACCCACACAAACGGAATAGAACTGAATTCAAGAGAAAAGTGCCGATTACTATAAGTTAACCATAAGATGTATGGTCAACAGTCTGCCACTTGATGGTGTCTGATGGTCAGCACTCAGTTTGGGGTGTGAGGGCACTAACAGGTTGGCGCTTCTGTTGTTCTTCCTTTACCACTTGCTCTCTCTCTTGCCCTTTCATTCGTATCTTATTCTTTCTTGGTCCACCATCCATCCACGTCTCTCTGTCATTGCTCTGTCATCCAAACCTAATCTCTTCTTATCCTTCCCATCTCTCTCTCTCTCTCTCTCTCTCTCTCTCTCTCTCTTTCTGTCTCTGGAGGGAGCTAGCGTGTGGTGAGGAGGCTCTCTCTCCTGCAGTAGCTCTGCTGCGCTGCTTTAATTGTGACAGCACCCCGATGAGCTGCTGGAGCTTGGGCTGCTTCCACGGAGTGTTCAAGGGTAACCAGTGGGGGCTAACTCCATCCTCACCACACACCCACCCACATCATGCACTCACACACACACACACACACACACACACACACACACACACACACACACACCACACAGCGGGGTCCTCAAACAGGCGCCCAGAGAGCACCCGTCAAACGCTCACTCCTCACATCTCATTAATCAGCTGCCAACATCAAACAGCAACGCTGCAGCTTCCCGGGGGCCTGCCGACCCGCCTGCCTCACACTGATGTGTCTGTGGTGGCAAAGGCATTCGTGGTCCCATTGTGAGAGAGTGTATGAGTCTGTGTGTGTGTGAGATGCATACTGAGTATGCTGCAAATGTTTAGAGTTGTAATGCATTAGTGGGTTGTGCAAACTTGAAACTTTTAGGTGGTTGCCACTGCCTGGTTCCCTTGTGTGTGCACGTGTGTGTGTGTGTGTGTGTGTGTGTATGCATGTACAGGTATGAACACTGCGTGCCAGTTAGTAAACAAAGTCTCTCAGAGTTCTCTGTCTGAGGAATGGCTTTCCATCTGCACACAGTGTAATCTAGCAAATGGAGGAGACAATATTATGTGTGCAAACACACAAACACACGCACACCTTAATGAGATAAATTCTAACCAGTTCACCTCTTAATGACAGTAAAACACTCACCCCCTCCCCACATTCTCTTCCTCCTATTAGAAGTGTCGAGTACAAACAGGGTGATTAGATGGTGGGAGTATGTTCCATGTGTGTTAGAGCAATGCGCGCCCTCTCCCCAGCTGCAAACCATTACAGCAGGGAATGATTTAATAAACCTGAGAAAGAGAGCAAGAGAGACTGACTTTGACTTTTAAGATGCCTTTAATGCATGTCCCTTGAACTTCCTGTCTTAAATTCCTGAAATATCACCCTGTGGCAACCACCAGGCCACAAACGCCAACATACTGTACACATTTGCTTCCTCGTCAACAACAAAAAACTGTGTACCTCGAACATAACATACTGAATACAGTCCAAATCCAAAAGAGAGGAAACAGAAAATGAAAACACCAGGCAAAATGTAGTAGTGAAAGAAAGAATGGCAGAAAGAAAGTGTGTGTGTGTTACTTCGGAGCATGCAAGTTTTCTTACAATACTTTACTAGTGCCTAAAGAGCTGTTTTGCTTGAGGTAGTTCGAGTATAGCAGACCAAGGTCAAATTGAGCATTAACCAACACAAGTGTGTTTTACATAAAACTGAGTTTCTTCCGGGAGGTACGGTGGTGTAGTGGTTAGCGCTGTCGCCTCACAGCAAGAAGATCCTGGGTTCGAGCCCAGCAGCCGGCGAGGGCCTTTCTGTGTGGAGTTTGCATGTTCTCCCCGTGTCTGCGTGGGTTTCCTCCGGGTGCTCCGGTTTCCCCCACAGTCCAAAAACATGCAGGTTAGGTTAACTGGTGACTCTAAATTGACCGTGAATGTGAATGATTGTTTGTCTCTGTGTCAGCCCTGCGATAACCTGGCGACTTGTCCAGGGTGTACCCCGCCTTTCACCAGTAGTCAGCTGGGATAGGCTCCAGCTTGCCTGTGACCCTGTAGGACAGGATAAGCAGCTACAGATAATGGGTGGATGGATGGATGAGTTCCTTCTGAGTACAGCTTGAATCAACTGTTTATGTACTCTAAACCCTGCATTTTGTATATACATATATTGTCCATGAACATACATGCAATCTAACCCAAATGTATGTTCATGTGAAAAGTGGCATATAGTGACATTGTTTCCGTAGATACAAGAAACTTGGACGTCTTGTCAGAGTGTAACAGGTTGTTTATTACTTCAAGGTCATGGTGGATCCAGAGCCTATCCCTGCACCAAATTGTGTTGTTCTCAGAGAAACATGCTTTAAATGTTCTTCTATCATAACAAGGTCTAGTTCTTGTATCACAAGGCCTTGATTCATTTTCTAAGATTACGGCTCTGCCAAGAGTTTCAACTGGAACGTAATGGTAGTTTAAGGTTAATGTGCTCGCTTCCTCCACCAAGAAGGTTATGAAATTTTCTGGAAGGGAGTTGTCGTCATCGTCGCTTGAGGTGCAAGTCATGTTTGGTTGACTTGGCTGGAATTGCAGCAGTAGGGTAGCCAGTTCCTTTCTGCACACTCACACACATGTTCACACCTATGGACAATTTAGAGTAGCCAGTTAACCTAACTACATGTCTTTGGACTGTTGGGGGAAACCCATGCAGACACGGGGAGAACGTGCAAACTCCACACAGAAAGGCCCCCGTCAGCCACTGGGCTTGAACCCAGAACCTTCTTGCCATGAGGTGACAGTGCTAACCACTACACCACCGTGCCGCCCCATGGAAGGGAGTAGCATGGGTCAAAGAAGCACCTATTAAACTGTGGGGCAGATCCATGTCACAGGGCGGATCCATGACTTTAGTTTCACTTTTGCTAACTTTGCGAAATATGGCATTTCTCCTTGATGGAAGTTTACACTCAATAATGCCATCTCATCTCATCTCATTATCTGTAGCCGCTTTATCCTGTTCTACAGGGTCGCAGGCAAGCTGGAGCCTATCCCAGCTGACTACGGGCGAAAGGCGGGGTACACCCTGGACAAGCCACCAGGTCATCACAGGGCTGACACATAGACACAGACAACCACTCACACTCACATTCACACCTACGGTCAATTTAGAGTCACCAGTTAACCTAACCTGCATGTCTTTGGACTGTGGGGGAAACCGGAGCACCCGGAGGAAACCCACGCGGACACGGGGAGAACATGCAAACTCCACACAGAAAGGCCCCCGCCGGCCACGGGGCTTGAACCCGGACCTTCTTGCTGTGAGGCGACAGCGCTAACCACTACACCACCATGACGCCCCAATAATGCCATACATTTTAAAATCCAGTAAGTGGCAGTAAAATTCAATAGTGACTAAACATAACCAACATAGAATTACTCCATATCACAATCCACATTAACGGCTAGCAGTAATTCTCTGGGATACACATATAGGTATGTTATTCCAATAGTTTTGGAAATATATCCAAACATGTAAAATGGTTGTGGTTTCAGATTTGCACAGAAAAGTCGACTATTGTCCTTGCCCGAGTTCTGCGCTATCCGAGTGCCTTTCTAGTTCTAACAAGTTTTCGTTTGTATTGTTACAACTCGTTCACACAGAATTGTATGGTGGATGATCCACGATGCCATCATTTGACAAAGAAAAATGTACATATAAATGTATTGATAAAGTGAAGCTTTCTGTAAGGAGACATTTATTCAACATTTATAGAAAGAGTCTTGAGTGTCAGCGCTCTGTAACAGTCAGTTTCCCGACAAAGGAGTCTTCAGGACAAAGGAGTTTACTCTTTGCAGTTTTAATATGACAAGTTGATTTTTTTATCTTATTAACTTTAACAGAGAGAAAAAAGAGAGGATGGTGATGGGATCTACTGTTTAGAGCTTATATGATGTAAGTGATGACAGGAACTTGTCTTGTGGATGTTCCACAACATTAAATTGTAACTATAAATGTGGTTATGTTATGTAACTAGAAGACCTCCGCCAAGGCCAAATGCTATTATCTCACAATGTGATGGGGGAACACCATGGCCAAATGGTTAGAGAAGTAGGTTTAGGATCAAAAGGTTGCTGGTTTGATTCCCTGGACCAGCAGGAATGGCTGAAATGTCCTTGACCAAGGCACCTAACCCCCAACTGCTCTCCAGGCTGCTCTGGGTACGTTGTACCGGTATGTTGCTCTGGATAAGAGTGTCTGCTAAATGCCATTAATGTCAGTGAAAGACAAGCTAAAGTCTTGGATCTGCCTAGTGAATCAAAGCCACTCCAAAATTTAATGGGTTCTTACTTCCACCAACATTCATGGAAATTGGCTTGGTAGGTTTTGCGCAATCCTGCTTAAAGTCAGACAAGCAAACCACACCTTGGTGGAGGTAATAATCTACTTCAGGGTGGTAAGAGGTTCAAGGTGGATTATTTTCATGTACAGTAACAGCATGGTCCACTGATTGTTTGCTATTACTTACTTTCTAAATGGAAGGCATGAAGAACCATTCATGCTGCAAATCACTCTGCAGTCTACTTTGAATCGGACACCTCCATTCACAATTTTTTTTTTTTTTACATCTCGAACATTTCCTCACCAGTTTTTTACAGCTGCAAATACACAGAATGTATGTAATTGTGGTGATGATCCAATTCAAAAGTTTACATGGTGAATATTCTTCTATTTAGGGTGGCACGGTGGTGTAGTAGTTAGCACTGTCGCCTCACAACAAGAAGGTTCTGGGTTCAAGCCCAGTGGCTGATGGGGGCCTTTCTGTGTGGAGTTTGCATGTTCTCCCCGTGTCTGCGTGGGTTTCCTCCGGGTGCTCCGGTTTCCCCCACAGTCCAAAGACATGAAGATTAGGTCAGCTGGCTACTCTAAATTGCCCATCCGTGCGTATGTGTACCCGCCCCCAGATGAGGGTTTGGGTCCCTCTGGTGTGCTACAATCACCCAAGAGAATTCAGGGAAGCTAGCTGATAGCTTCCTGGATTGCTGACCCTCAACTGTGAGGACAGCAACAGACAGACAGACATTCTTCTATTCAACAAATTATCTAATGGATCGTCCACTTTGGCTGGCTAGATATAAATTTCAATTTCAAATTTGCCTCAGTCAGTTTGCTCTATTAGCAGCTGATACTCTATATCTATCCGTTAATACAGTATCTGACATACTGTAATTATTTTTATATTACGTATAGGGATGATGGAAATGGCATCCAAACACACACACACAAACACACACACCGTTCTGCCACCACAGAGGAAGTGCCAGCGCCACCCGTAACCTGATCCTTACCCACAGCTGTCCAAACACTGGGGGTAGAGGTGGAGAAAGAAGAAAAAAAATAGAGAGTAGAGAAAGGAGGAGAAAAAGAGAAGAGGAAAGAGATAGTGATAATAGAAATAGAGATAAAAAGAAGGGCTGCTGGGGGGGGGGTCTGAAGCAAGACAGTGGTCCACACAGTAAGGGATGGATACTTTAAGGTCATCTTTATGCTCCCCCACTCACTGTCTTTCTTTTTGTCTTTCCGTCTCTCTCTCTCTCTCTCTCTCTCTCTCGCTCCCCTGGCACTCTCCCCCTCCTTCCTAATACCACAGTCTGCTGTGCAATGCTGGGCCAATCACTAGGGCATCTGGGACCACACTCAGGGTGGGGGAATGCAGCAGCACAGAATCTGTGCATCATCGAAGTGCAGGACTGGGTGTGTGAGCGAGGGAGTGTTAATGCATGCAAGTGGGATTTTGGATTTTTCTTTTTTTTTTTTTCCTCAACTCTGTTTAATCTTTTGTGTTTGGGAATGGTTAGCTCCAATCTGGCGCCTGCGTGCATTGTTTTGTGTGAGAAGCATATTTAGTATGAGTTCCTGCATGTAGAGAATATGCTGATTCCATGAGTGTTATTGCTGTTAGTACAGTATTGCATTGTCTTGTATGTATGCAGACAGGTAAATATCATGGTAGTGCACTGATAAGAAACAGGAAGTACAGCATGCAACACAAGAAGGTGTGTGTGTGTGAGTTAGTTATGCACTGGGGTGTGCATGGCATAATAACTTTGTGAATTTGGATGTTTGTGTGCGCGTGTGTGCGTGTTTAAGCTCTAATCTGGCTCCTGTATGCTCATGTCAGAGTGTGCTCTCAGCTGGCTCTCCTGGGGACAGTGACAGTAAAGTCTCTCTAATCCCCCCAGCCCTTCACAAACAACACACCTCCTATTGCATGCTGATGAGGCCCACAGCACACACACATGCATACACAAAGGGCAAATGCATAAACACAGGCACACATATAACCCACACACAAACATATACGCTCATAGTAGAAGCCATGAACAGAAAAGGAAACAGGCACAATCTTTTATTCCTATCATATTAACGGCCTGACACGCCAAACTGACTGCAGGCTACTGGACGCTGTCAAGTGTGTGTGGTGTGGCTGACCACCATTTTGAAGTATGTCCTGCACCACTGGCGCAAACCAACTGAGCTTGCTAAACTGATGCTGGACACAGGTGAGGGAAAGGGTTCTCTGACTGGCTCCTCAGCTGAATGAATCAGTGAAAGAAAAAAAAAAGTGTGGTGGCAAATAACCGCGAAACGCATCAATACACTCAAAGACACAACAGCAAAACCAAAAACAGCAACCCATTCAGAAACATATTGATATTAGTTCAAATTATAAAAGGACCTTCCCTTTTCATTTACAGTTAATAATACTGATGTGTTTCTAATTTGAATGTTCATATTTTTTGTTGTGTTTTTGCTTTGTTGATTATCCATCCATCCATCCATCCATTATCTGTAGCCGCTTATCCTGTTCTACAGGGTCGCAGGCAAGCTGGAGCCTATCCCAGCTGACTACAGGCGGAAGGCGGGGTACACCCTGGACAAGTCGCCAGGTCATCACAGGGCTGACACAGAGACAAACGACCATTCACACTCACATTCACACCTACGCTCAATTTAGAGCCACCAATTAGCCTAACCTGCATGTCTTTGGACTGTCGGGGAAACCGGAGCACCTGGAGGAAACCCACTCAGACACGGGGAGAACATGCAAACTCCACACAGAAAGGCCCTTGCTGGCCACTGGGCTCGAACCCAGGACCTTCTTGCTGCTAACCACTACACCACCGTGCCGCCCCTTTGTTAAGTATATGTTTTGCATTATGGACCACTGTGGAAAAGAAATGGGACGGTCGTTATTTCTCAGCTTCTGATTAGCTGATGTAGTTAGCTGTATTTTAGCAACAAAAATGGTCAAGCATGCTGTTTACACAGATTCAGTGTGGTGTGGAAATAGTAATGAAGCTGGATTAATTACATAGTGCACCACTAGTAATATTGGTAGGTGCTGTACAGTTTTAATTCAAAAAAATTATATAATAATCAATAATTTGGGACAGTGTATTCAACTTACTAATACAGACTGGTATTATTTCCTTTCATGCAGGCCTAGAATGCACATCCATACCAGCCGCTAGATTTTAAGAGCAACTGTTCACGCAAGAGCTGAGCCAACATAGCAAGCAAGTCTTGGTTAGTGCTAGTTCTTTGACATCTGCTTGATGTGTCTTTGGGCAAGTAGTATTGCTGAGCCAGAGTGCACCTAGTCTCACAAAACAGACCTCTTGATTTCTCTGGAGAGTCTGATACTTTTCATCAAGAACCTCCTACTTTGACAGGAAGTTGGATCAACACAGTGTTAATTTTGACATCCATCCATCTATCTATCCATCCATTATCTATACTGCTTAAGATTACCATTGAGTCATGGGAGAAGCTGGTGCCAATCCCAGTAGACTTCAGGTAAGAGCTGGGGTACATTCTGGAAAGGTTGCCAATCTATCACATGGCTAACACAGAGACGAACAACCATTCACGCTCACTTTCACGCCTATAGGCAATTTATGGCCCTTTTCCACTACCCTTTTTCAGCTCACTTCAGCTCGCTTCAGCTCACTTCAGCCCGACACGGCTCGCATTTCGACTACCTCAGAGCAGCACGACTCAGCTCGCTTCAGCCCTGCTCAGCACCCAAAACTCGCACGATTTTGGAGTAGGGCTGAAGCGAGCCAAACCGAGCCGAGTGGGGCTAGGAGCGTGAGCAGACACTCCCCTGTGCACTGATTGGTGAGGAGGAGTGTCCTCACATGCCCACACACACCCCGCGAGCACACTGGGATCTGTAAACACCGTAAACCCGGAAGAAGAAGAATTACGAATTGCGAGAATTTCTGAAGCCTTATGTGCCTCGCCTCATCTATATGCTCTTGCCAGTATCTGTTGGCGTTGTCGGTGACAACAAGCCACAGCACCAAGACCAGCAACACTAACGACTCCATGTCCTCCATGTTTATTGTTTACTATCCAGGTCGTGAGACTACCGCTTAAAAGCTCACTGATGTCACTGTTTGCGCTGCCTAACGACATCACGTGACGTCCACCCACTTTCGCTAACTCCACCCAATGTGTCCACCCACTTCCAGCCAGCACGGTTCAGCGCGGTTGTAGTCGAAATGCAACTCCAACAGCCCCACTCAGCCCGACTCAGCCCAACTCAGCCGTGTTGGTAGTGGAAAAGCGGCATTAGAGTATCCAGGTGACCTAATCTGCATGTCTTTGGACTGTAGGAGGAAACTGGAGCACCCGGAGGAAACCCACACAGATGCAGGGAGAACATGCAAACTCACAGAACAAAAGGTCCCCGTCAGCTGCAAGGTTTGAACCCAGAAACTTTTTGTTGTGAGGTGACAGTGCTAACCACTGCACCACCATGCCACCCTTAATTTTGACAAGAATCTGAAATTTAGTTTTAGTCTCAGTCACTTAGTGAAAATTTTAGTCATATTTTATTCTTTTTGTTTGGTTTTACTCAAGATTTAGTTTCATGATATTTGTTGTAATATGTGCCCTATAGCTTTAAGATGGGAAAACAGGAGGTGTATTGCCAGATGTTTTTTTTTTTCTTTTGGTACACAACTGGTGTTGTTGCTTTGTGGAAGTCATGTCGAGTTAGCTATGACTGTTACTTTTTTGCTAGTTATCGAGTAAAGATGGCATTTTGTACACTGTGATGGTGATGGCTATTATTTTCATATAAAGATGTTACTTCATTCAGACCAACGCTGTGTGCGTCCTGACTCATATACCTGTTATACTCCAGGAGAATTGTGAAAGCCATGTGAGCGGTTAAGCGACCAGCCAGGAACAGTCAGGAACGTGAAACAGGGAAGATAAGATACTGTAATGGATTTTGCTGAAGGATATTTCTCCTGGCTGTAAAAATGCCCTTGAGGAGTAAGCTAGGTTGTTTGTCTGAACAGAACCAGCTATTTCTTCTTCCTTTACTCATCAGGGCATAATGAATTTTTGCTGCCAAATTGAATTGGCGTTACAATTTACCAAAGTTACAAAAATAAATAAAAGGTCATTGATAAAATTAACACTGCAAAAGAAAAATACGTCAAAGGCCTCTCAGTAAAAGACTCTGTCCATCTCACTCTCTCTTGCCTGGGAACTGATAAAGAGCAGAACCCAAATTAACAGAGGGATGGAGGAAGAAACAGGACTAAGTCCTAATAATCAGCTCCTCCTTCAATTCATTTCCCACTGAAAGAGAAGGAACAAGGGAAAAGGCCCTACTGCAAGGATTAGAAACGAGAGACAAAGAGAGTCAGGGAATCCAGGCGGGATGTCAGATCTAAGCCCCCATACTCTTCTACATGCTGCTCCAAAGAGAGGGATTTGTGCTCCCACTGAGGTAAGGAAGGAGCATGGAATGAGAAAGAAGGGAGAACAGCACACAGGGGAGACAGTCGGACAGAGCGAGAATGGAAAATGAAGCATCAAGGAAATCAGTATTACAAAAGCATCTGATTCATCAAGCTTAAGAACTCTGCCTTCTTGAATGTAATAATACCAAACTATGTACAAAGAAATCTAGGTGATTTACAGTACATTGTTAAATTGCAGTTTCTCTCCACAGGGATTTTGGGTATCTGTTAATAAACACTGGCAAACTTTGACAGGAAATGCAGTTTATTTGCAGATTCTCTTGGCTGAATGAAAACATCAGCAAAATGCCGCAGGCTCAGGTTGTTTTAAATCCACTGCTTCTCATCTGGAATGAAAGTTTATACAGTACCGATCATTATGATGACTGAAATATAAAAGTAAGATGACTCTGTTCTAGATGCTAATTTGTCTCAGACAAAGTGATGTAAAGTGCTCTTCTACCAAACCAGGAATCAGCCTTAGTGAAAATACATCCTGGAAAACAAACATCCTGATTCAGTGTAATTTTAAAGGGGAACTGAAGGCAAATTTTTTATTATTAAAATTCTATTTCCCATTTTATTAAATGTAGGAATGCATTTCTGACAGCTATTTTGTCACTGCTATAGCAAGTTATGAGTGTTTGAAATACGCTATGTAATATATCGGTCCATATGTCAAAGCAATGGCCGTAAACGAGATTCGTTGAGACCTATGCGAGACATCGTAGGACGGAAGTAAAACGTACAGCGGAAATCAAAGTGACCAACATCTGCCAACGTTGTCAAAAGACACGCGCCCTCCTTCGAATGCTGATGTAATCAAACCAGAAGTTTTGTATGTTTTGATTGCAATCAGGAAAGTTTGAAGAAAGTAGGCAGTAATCGTCATTTAAACTCGTTTTTGTGCAATACTTCGTTTGGAAAACAGTTCATTTGGTGGAATAAATGTGACACAAGATGCCGAGGACACCTGGCTGACACCTCATGTTTCAAAGTCTTGCACAAGTCTTGTGAAGATCACGCGGATAAGTGACACCTGTCGTGGACCAAACGAACTAAATTCAACATGGCTAAAAAACGAACAGGCCGATAAGTATAATATTTAATTGCAATTAGTTGCCAATATGAGTCACGATATAAGGTTACTAAAACCAGAAACATAATTGAATAACACGTTAATTAAGAAATAAAGCAAATTTAAAAATGACTTCAGTTCTTCTTTAAGTTAAATCCAGTTAAATTAAAAAAAAAAAAAATCTGGTGAGTTTTTTTTTTTTTTGTTATCTAAACCCACGTTTCCAGCTTACATAAGTATGTATAACTGAGCCCTTCTCTTCATTATCCAACTCTAATGATACTTTCAGAGGCATAGCTGAGTCTCACTAACAGAGGACGATGCGCAGGGGTACAATACACTTGCAACCAGCGCCATCAATCCAATCTGTCTCCCATCCCACACCTGTGAAGCCTCCACTCCTCTCATTCTGCCCTCTTCTCTGTCATCTTTCCATATCTTGCTCTCTTTTCCCCACAATCAGAGAATTCCCTTCCCTATAAAGTTCAACTTCGCTCAGCAAATTAAAAGCATCACGTTGAGATGAAGCTCCTCCCCTTTTGCTCTTCGATGTAAAGCTGGACCAGTTGAAAAATACAAACAAAACAAAAACAAAGGCTTATACAGGAGGACGATGAGTGGAGCTCATACATGCAGGAGAGACGTTTACACACCTACACACTTGCATTGGCTTCAACACACATTCAAACACAAATGTAACACAGATTTCCCAGTCAGAAATCTCACAGGCCCGTATACGCTTAAACAACAATAACACAATGACTAATATGACTAATATGGCTGTGCTGAGAGCGGCATGGTGGTGTAGTGGCTAGTGCTGTCGCCTCACAGCAAGAAGGTTCTGGGTTTGAGCCCAGTGGCTGATGAGGGGCTTTCTGTGTGGAGTTCGCATGTTCTCCCCATGTCTGTGTGGGTTTCCTCCGGGTGCTCCGGTTTCCCCCAAAGACATGCAGGTTAGGCTAATTGGTGGCTCTAAATTGACCGTGAGTGTGAATGGTTGTTTATCTCTACGTGTCAGCCCTGCGATAACCTGGCGACTTGTCCAGGGTGTACCCCGCCTCTCGCCCATAGTCAGCTGGGATAGGCTCCAGCTTGCCTGCGACCCTGCAGAGGAGAAGTGGATGGATAGATGGCTGTGCTAAGATGGAACAGCAATTTGTAGCTTTTTGGCTGCATGAATTTGTGTGTGTGTATGTGTGTGAGAATGGTTTGTTTGTAAGAGGATGTGTTTTTGTGGGTGCGTGGTAAACCGTCATTGCTCCATGCTCATGGGTGAGGGCATCTGTGTAACAGAGACTCCCTAAGAGCTTCACCGTAGCACCCCGAGCCTTTTCAGCAAGCCTCTGGCCTCCAGTGACGTCTGTGTATGCGTGTGAGAGTGAAACGTGTTTATGCTGCACTCACAAAAGCAAGTGAAATGACTAAGCGTGTCAGAATGCGATGCGTTCAGCATCTGTCATTTTTCACATTACTCAGTGGCATTAGCATTGTTCATATGAGTGTGTGAACAAAAGAAACTGAGGAAGAAAGAAAGAAAGAAGTTCTTCTGACTCTACTAACAGTAGCTCTGTATCCCACATCACTGATACTCTCACTGTCGGCTAATGTTAACACTCCAGCATTAAAAATAAGTTCCATCTGTTTGCGACCCTGGCAGCCTGTAAAAGAGCTCCTGATGCTCCAACAGTTGCCTCAGTGGCTCATCTCTGGAAGAACGCTGCTACATCGTGCTCAGGAGCCCCTAACCCGACACACTCCCTTGCTTTAGTACGCTGTAGACCATCAGAGCCTCGTGTTGCCTCAGAGTATATGTTCGGGGTGAATGCAGGGTGAGAATGTACGTGAAGGGCGACAGCTGCGAGCGCCCCTCCCTGTCTCCACCCGCTGGGGGCTCGGCTGTACTTCAGGCTGCGGCCGTCAGCCTCTTTTAATCTACCAGCGGGGCTCCGCAGCTGCTGTAAGCGCGCCCAGAATCGTCCAAAGCCACACTCAGCCTTTATGTGCTTTGCCCCTTTTCTCAGTTTGTCCACGTCTCCTTCCTCATTTCTCTCCAAGTCTCACTCTGTCTTTCACTTCCCTTTCATAAGGTGAGCCAGACCTCCTACGCCTGGTTAAGATCAGAAACACTGTACATAATGGTGCTTGGGTCCATTTGTGTGATGCCTGTCAAATTTCTTGAAAAGCTCTATTCAAGGCTACATTATAATTACTTGAAAATTAGGCTTTCAAATGCATTTGAATATTAAGGAGGCTGTCTTTTTATACTGCTTTGTTTTGTGCAACCCATGGAAGATTAAAATAATAATAATAATAATAATAATAATAATAATAATAATAATTAATGTTTTATTATGGAGAAAAAAATAATCACTATAGCAAAATCAGTGTTATATTACTGACACACGTCACATGTGTTTTGGTTTGTCTATCCACAGTCATTGGTCTCGTCACTGATAAGCACCTCATATTGACAGTTGTTAGGCTCCCAGAAATCAACGTAACGTCCACCACCTTGTACTCACAAGAATATATATGGAGAATATACACTCACCTGCCACTTTATTAAGAACACCCATCCACCTGCTGATTTATGCAGTTCTCTAATCAGCCGATCCCTTGACCGCAGTACAATACATACAATCATGCCGATACAAATCAAGAGCTTCAGTTAATGTTCACTTCAAACATCAGAATGGGAAAAATTGTGATCACACAGTGAAGTGTGACTTTCTTTCACTGTGCCATGGGTGTTGGTTTGAGCCAGATGGACTGGTTTGAGTATTTCAGAAACTGCTGATCTCCTGGGGTTTCCACACACAACAATCTCTAGAGTTTACACAGAATGGTGCGAAAAACAAAAAACACTGAGTGAGCGACAGTTCTGTGGGTGGAAACGTTTTGTTGATAAGAGAGAGGTCAGAGAAAAATGGCCAGGGCTGGGTTTCCCAAAAGCATCGCAGCACAAAGATCATCGTTAAATGGTAGAGCAAGCAGCACAATGAACGCTCTCTCTCCTAGTTAAGACGCTCTTAGTGTTAAGAGGTTTTTGGGAAACCCACTGCAGATTGATTTGAGCTGCCAGGAAGGATATAGTAACTCATAGCAACTCTTTACAACCGTGGTGAGCAGAAAAGCATCTCAGCATGCAACAGCAGAAGACCACATTGGGTTCCACTCCTGCAGCCAAGAACAGGAATCTTTGACGCAAGAACAAGTTCCTATTAAAGAGGCCGGTGAGTGTACACAGTATAGGCAAAATCCCACATGGCTTCTTATTCGGTTTGTGCGCTCACTTCATAGGGTATAACACAATATAGTGTGTGTAAAACATCCTAGAACTTACTATACTGTTCATAGTATTGCATTTAGGCACTGACAAACAGTCACTCTTGTGTGCTAGCTATCTATACTCAACAAAAATAAAAACTTTACACTCGTTTCAAAGTCAATAATTTGAACATTTTGGAAAATAGGTTTGAAATAACGATTGTATTCAATTATCTTGTCATTAAAGATGCTATAGCGTACAGATCATGTTTGTCATGGAATCGGTTCCACCGGAAATGCGACGACAATGTCCATGATCAAAAACTGTGAGTCACAACTTAATGAAATCATGTCAATATCGGGTGTGTCCTCCATGGGCGTTCACAACTGCGATACAACGTCTCCTCATGGATTGGATGATGCGTCTGAACACAGCTTGGGGAATGCGCCGCCATATTTGTACCAACATGGCACCAAGCTCCTGCAAGTTCTGTGGAGGGTTCCTTACGGTTGGCTGTGGTGCCAGTTTGATGGAGACGTGTCTGGAGATTATGGATGGTCTGTCGACTGCATCCCATAACCCTCGCAACGTCAGTGACGGATGTTCCCGTATTCAGCATGCCAATGGCACGTTCACGCTGAATGTTTGACAGTCGTGGCATTGCAAATTAACGAATAATTAACCATAAAACCTTGTTTTTCTGAGATGACACTCTACTCTGCTACCGTGAGATCAATTGCACATGTATCAATAGGTCATGTCACTTGTGTCACGTGGAAACGTGATTTTAGCGTGCAGTGCTCTCGCATGTACTACGTAGGCCCGACCAGTAGAATGAATGTGTGACGTAATGCCCTTGACAATGCATTTAACCATAATCACAACAAGAACTCTTTCAAGAAAAGTTTCTAAACATTATTTGAAAAATAATGAGTGTCAAGTTTTTATTTTTGCTGAGTATATTTATCTACCTATCTATCTACCTATCTATCTATCTATGAAGGCAGCCACGGCCTGAAGGTTAGAGAAGCCGCCTTGGGCCCCAACGGTCGCTGATTTGATTCCTGTGACCAGCAGGAAAAATGTGAGGGGAGTTGAGTGAATGAACAGCACTTTCCCCTCCCTCTGTATCATGGCTGAAGTGCCCTTGAGCGAGTCATTCAACCCCCAACTGTTCCCTGGGTGCTGTAGCATAGCTGCCCACTGTTCTGGGCACCGGTATGTGTGTGTGCTTATTGTTTGCATGTGTGTGTTCACTGCTTCAGATGGGTTAAATGCAGAGGAGGAATTTCACTGTGCTCGAGTGTACATGTGATCAAATAAAGGTGTCTTCTATCTAGCTATCTCGCTATTAGCTATCTAGCTACTGTATCTGTCTATGTACCATTCATAGATGAATTGAAATTCTACTGAGCTCATTTAGCTAAAATGTGTCAATAAACTTTGACGCTAGCTCATGTAGAGAGATAAACTAGCAAACCTTTCGTTTATCTATCTAGCATATCACTGCAGTGATATGGCCACTCTGACGGCATCAGCCATCAAAGTCTCTAGGGAAGAATTAAAGTAGTGGTTTCCTTCTACTGGATTATTATAGAGGTCAGTGTTGTGCAAGTTCACACTTTTTTTGAACTAGTTCAAGTTCAGTTCAAACATGTTAAAAGTGAACTGTTCACGTTCATAGTTCACAGTTTTAATTCTGAACTAGTTCAAAGTTCAGTTCATTTTACTTTTAGGTGGGATATGAAAATAAAGACTAAAATCATATGCTACATTCTAGCTCAAAACTACTCACATATTATAGATATTATATTCTATCACACAAAATGGAAGTTATTGTACATACTATATATGGAAAAAAGGACAAAATATTTTGATTTCTTCACTGACTCAACCACTGCTACCAAAACGTTACACGTGACTTCAAACAAATGCTTTCAGTTTCAACTAACAGTAACTTCTAATAAACGACAACTAGACTTCCTCATAAATGTGTGTGTTTCTAAAAAGATGACTGCCAATATGTATATACACTGAAGGAGTGCTATTTTAAGATCCATATCAACAGCATTGACCATATCAACCATATTGATCAGACAGAGGGATGCATGCTCAAGGGCTTTTTATTTCTCAAAATACAAAACAGGAAAACTTCAGATAGCCTCATTCTTCAGTACACATCTGTGTATGCACACAACAATCAAATTTCTAAAATTATTTGGCATTGTACTCATCTGTGTTCTCCGTGCCGCTACTTGAACTTTCACTGGCCATGTTGCTGTGAGTGTGCGCCGGCTGTGGTGTGCGCGCTGTCTGCTGCCTGTAGCTAGGGACCGCTGGGTTACGCCTACTCTGCTCTGCTGCATCATGGGTAACGTAGTATGGAGCCAAATCATAGAGCCATCCACTATCTCCGGCTTCACACTACGTTATCCATGATGCATTGCACACACGCGGCACCTCAGGGCAGTGAGTGACAACAACATCAGACTGACAGTGAAGTAGTAGAACGTAAAATATCTTGCAAGTAGACGTGCCACTCGATTCATCAGGTTTCATGTTTCGTTCATCTTCATGTTTGTCGTTCATGTCGCATAATTTGAACGAATTCACGTTCAAGTTCTTTCATTACAAAGTTGTTGCGTTCAGTTCAAAGTTCATGGAAAAACGAGCGTGTTCAGTGAACGCGTTCATGCACAACACTGATAGAGGTTTTCTCTTCTCAATCATTCACCCACTCATGGGCAATTTATGCCGCTTTTCCACTACAAACGCAGCTGAGTCGGGCTGAGCCGTGCCGTGCTGAGTTGGGCTGAGTCGAGCTGAGTGGGGCTGTTGGAGTTGCATTTCGACTACAACCGCGCTGAACCGTGCTGGCTGGAAGTGGGTGGACACATTGGGTGGAGTTAGCGAAAGTGGGTGGACGTCACGTGATGTCGTTAAGCAGCGCAAACAGTGACATCAGTGAGCTTTTAAGCGGTAGTCTCACAACCCGAATAGTAAACAATAAACATGGAGGACATGGAGTCGTTAGTGTTGCTGGTCTTGGTGCTGTGGCTTGTTGTCACCGACAACGCCAACAGATACTGGCAAGAGCGTATAGATGAGGCGAGGCGCATAAGGCTTCAGAAATTCTCGTAATTCGTAATTCTTCTCCTTCCGGGTTTGCGGTGTTTACAGATCCCAGCGTGCTCGCGGGGCGTGTGTGGGCATGTGAGGACACTCCTCCCCACCAATCAGTGCACAGGGGAGTGTCTGCTCACGCCCCCAGCCTCACTCGGCTCGCTTTGGCTCGCTTCAGCCCCACTCCAAAACCGTGCGAGTTTTAGGGGCTAAGCAGGGCTGAAGCGAGCTGAGTCGTGCTGTTTTTTGGTAGTCGAAACGCGAGCCGTGTCGGGCTGAAGTGAGCTGAAGTGAGCTGAAAAAGGGTAGTGGAAAAGGGCCATTATAGTAGCCAGTTAACCTAACCGTATGTCTTTGGGGGAAACCAGAGCACCCAGAAGAAACCCATGCAGACACGGAGAGAACATGCAAACTCCACACAGAAAGGCCCTCGTGAGCAACTGGGCTCGAACCAGAACCTTCTTGCACCACCATGCCGCCCTTTCATTTATGCACGCTAAATAATCCATCATGTATCATGGGTGCTTTTTTTTTTTTTTTGCAAGCTAAACAAGTCATGTCTTTCTTTGTCTCTCTTTTTTCCTTTTTTTTCTTACAGTCAAAGATATGGTGACTACTTCACTCATCACCCTCTCATTAGTGCTCCAAGTCCAGTTTTTCACTAACAATGGGAAGGAGAAGGGGAAAAAAAAAAACAAGGACTGGGAGACTTTGATATACTGAACAAAAATACTGGAAAACATTGTTCATGTTTCTCCAAATGGTGCCTTTTGGAGCACCACGAGAGGTCGAGTTCAGTTTCACATGACCGGACAACTGTTCCTATGTTTCTGTCTTGTCCTCGGCTGCAGAGGGACTTGGTGATTCGGAGTCTTTTCTGGCCAAATCTCCTGCCATGTCTCTCCCAGCTTCAGACTCAATTAGTAAATTAGTTCCACATGACTGGGCAATAAACAGTGATGTGGGAGCTGATAAACACACGCTCCCCACCCCATTAAGAATCACCTCCACTCACGATACCCTCTGAAAACACACATTCACACACAACTCTTTACCAACAGTGGCCTAATGCCTCACATTGTGACACAGTGTGTCTGCTTTTACTGACTTTTCTTCTCCAAGCTACTGGCTCAGCCCTGGTCTCAAACCAATTACACTGCAGGGTGAGAAGGAGAACGTGTGTATGTGTGAGACACAAGATGGAGAAATGAGACATCAGGCCACCAACACCTCCTCTGTATCACACATTAAATCCATATTGCAAATGAAGCATTATGGACGAGTCGGAGGCTGCCGCTAATAGGCAGACCACAGGGCGTCTGAGGGAGCGGGGGGCTGTCACAGAGAGAACGAGAGCGCGAGCGAGAGAAGGAGGGAGATGACAGAATCTGTAGGAGACAATAACAGGAGGAAACTTTTAAATTATGCGCCGTGAAATGTGTTCGACAGAACATCAAGTGCTATCACATTCCACTTCTCCTCTCACACATGGAGAGACAAGTCTGTCCTCTGCACGCACGCGCGCACACACACACACAAGGTGCAGAAGTGTGGGCCTAATGTGGTCTGTAGAAATGCACAAACACATACACACAGTAACACAGACACACACACTGGGAGGAAGGTTGGGAGGGAGGGTTTTTGAGAGAAAGGAACAGTTTGTGATAACAGTGGTTAAAGCACTTAAGCTGCTGTAATTAGTGTGTGACAGAAGATCTGCATTTATCTGCCATTGCACAAAGCAGCATGAGAGGGATCAACAGCCGAGACAAACAGCATTGCTCCCATCTAGGCTTTTAAACTATCTTGGACGCGCGCGCACACACACACACACACTAAAGCTCAGACTAACAAAGATGCACAGACACCACAGCAGAAGTCATGACATCAGCGGTTTAACCAGATCCAGATGACTTGAGGAAATTCCTCAGACCAATCTGATAGCATGGGCTGTCCAAAATTCTCTCCTCTTTAAATAATAACAACCTCAAAACAACTTGGTTACTGCCACTTCTTCTCCAAACTTCTCAAAATAAGGCATAAAAGTGACAAGCTTGGAGCAAGATCAGCAGCGTGTTCTTTTAAAAGTATGTCTTGTAGTATGTTTGAAGCGCCACCTAAGGTGCAGGTTCGATCCTGAGCTCGGTTTACTGCATGAGTCGAGTTCTCTGGTTTCCTCCCATCAACCCAAAAATATGTCAGTAGCTAGAACCACTATGCTAGTTGTGAATGTGTATGTGTGTGTGTTGCCCTGAAAGGAACTGACGTCCCATTCAGGGTGTATTCCCATCTCACACTGAGCGTTCTCGAGATAGACAGCCACTGCGACCCAGACCAGGATAAATCAGTTCCAGAAAATGAACGAAGGAAGTGCCACCTACAGATATGCATTTATTTGTGTCATCAATATCTATCATATAATAGAACTATTTTAGTTTTTCAGATGCATAGAGCTACAACCCTACCTCCAATCTTAAAGGACTACTCCAGCAAATATCAAACTAATCTTTATCTTCTGCATCTGTGCACTGCAGTACATATGGAGTACCAAAAAGAAACATTTTTACATATTTTACATACTTTAATGAGTAAAGAACAGAAACTGGAAATTTGCTGATAACTAGTAGGGTATTCAGTAGAGTTCATACCTCTACCAAGTCACATGTTTGGATTTACATGAAAATGTAATCAATTGTTCCTTGGCTCACGGTCAGCCTTTCTTCAAAATTTCATCAAAATCTGTTCACTACTTTTTGAGTTATGTTGGCAACAAACAAACAAACAAAAAAATCCTGGATCCATATACATATGTGGATTTGGATCAAAATCTAATAAATTGTTCCTTGGCTCAATGCCCACGTTTCCTCAAAATTTCATCAAAATCTGTTCACTACTTTTTGAGTTACATTGGGAAAAGACAAACAAACAAATGAAAAGTCGTGTAGAGCACGATACTTGTGAAAATCACAAAGAAACGGAAGTTATGGCCGATTAGGTCTTTTTACAAGATTTGACCTTGGTGACCTTGACCTTTGACCTTGACCCACCAAAAACTAATGATGTCTTTGTGTGACCCCAGTGAGTCGTCCTGTACATTTTGGTGAAGATTGGTCAAGAAATGACGACGCTAGAGCGCCAAAAACAAAAAAATGGACAGATCAACCTTCTTGCGAAAATCAGAGATTTTCGCAAGTAACAAACAAACAAATGGAGGCAAAAACATAACCTCCTCTAACAAAGTTGGTGAAGGAAATAAAAACCTTCGGGCCAGTTGTTGAACTCCAGCAGTAAACATTTAGCCAGAATGCTAAGTGAATTTATGTTTTTATTCTTCATTTAAAGGTATTTGCTAATTAATCTCTAAATGTGTGTAGCTTGTTCTTTCAGCAACATGAGTGCTTTTTAGAGTCGAGACAAGCGCAAAGTTGTTCTTCATTTTGTGCTGGATCACAAAACATTCAAGTGTCAATAACCAGAATTACATTATATATATATATATATATATATATATATATATATATATATATATATATATATATATATATATATGAATGAATATGACAAGCTTGACTGAAATAACTGTTTTATTCTGTCTACATTCACTGGATTTTGAGAAACAGAGCATTTTTGTTTTAAATTTTTTGCAAATTCGATAAATAAAAATTTTATATGGGGGCGGCATGGTGGTGTAGTGGTTAGCGCTGTCGCCTCACAGCAAGAAGGTCCAGGTTCGAGCCCCGTGGCCGGCGAAGGCCTTTCTGTGTGGAGTTTGCATGTTCTCCCCGTGTCCGTGTGGGTTTCCTCTGGGTGCTCCGGTTTCCCCCACAGTCCAAAGACATGCAGGTTAGGTTAACTGGTGACTCTAAATTGACCGTAGGTGTGAATGTGAGTGTGAATGGTTGTCTGTGTCTATGTGTCAGCCCTGTGATGACCTGGCGACTTGTCCAGGGTGTACCCCACCTTTCGCCCATAGTCAGCTGGGATAGGCTCCAGCTTGCCTGCGACCCTGTAGAACAGGATAAAGCGGCTAGAGATAATGAGATGAGATGAAAAATTTTATACAAAACGTCTGACAAAACCATTTCTGCTTAGGCGGACTTTTAAAAACCTATCGATGGCTGCACTAATTCAATTTAGTGTTGTGTTTTTGTAGAAAGTGCTGTCATGCCGAGGTGTAGAATAGCTTTAGACATTTATTTAATTCTTCCCTGGACATTTCAGTGATGTAATTTTCAAACTTCTTTAAGCTTTTGAACCAGTCTAAAAAAAAAAAATCAACAAATTTGAATGCGTAAAGATGAAGAATGTAAACAAACTGCCGAAATGACAGGAGCAATTTGTGAAAAATTATATCATAATAATAATTCCTGAAGAATAAAACAAGATACATTCATACCATCAAATACTTTTATTCCATATTTTGTTGCTGTTTTTGTCTTTTTGGGGTTTTGTTTTTGAGTAGAGTTTTTATTTTGTCCTCGGTTGGTTCAGCAACACGCTCCACCATT
Organism: Neoarius graeffei; assembly: GCF_027579695.1. Lineage (NCBI taxonomy): Eukaryota > Metazoa > Chordata > Actinopteri > Siluriformes > Ariidae > Neoarius > Neoarius graeffei. The sequence continues at coordinate 52,739,428 of NC_083574.1, forward strand.
TTGTTTTTCTCTACTCACAGTATATGAGCTGATAGCCTAGTAGTAGGGTAGCCAATCAGAGCGTGCAATTGCTCATATCCAGTGAATGTGGATAGAAATATATATGTATATGTATATTTTTTTTAACAAACACACACACACACACACACACACACACACACACACACACACACGGTAGTGCTTGAAAGTTTGTGAACCCTTTAGAATTTTCTATATTTCTGCCTAAATATGACCTAAAACATCATCAGATTTTCACACAAGTCCTAAAAGTAGATAAAGAGAACCCAGTTAAACAAATGAGACAAAAATATTATACTTGGTCATTTATTTATTGAGGAAAATGATCCAATATTACATATCTGTGAGTGGCAAAAGTATGTGAACCTCTAGGATTAGCAGTTAATTTGAAGGTGAAATTAGAGTCAGGTGTTTTCAATCAATGGGATGACAATCAGGTGTGAGTGGGCACCCTGTTTTATTTAAAGAACAGGGATCTATCAAAGTCTGATCTTCACAACACATGTTTGTGGAAGTGTATCATGGCACAAACAATGGAGATTTCTGAGGACCTCAGAAAAAACGTTGTTGATGCTCATCAGGCTGGAAAAGGTTACAAAACCATCTCTAAAGAGTTTGGACTCCACCAATCCACAGTCAGACAGATTGTGTACAAATGGAGGAAATTCAAGATCATTGTTACCCTCCCCAGGAGTGGTCGACCAACAAAGATCACTCCAAGAGCAAGGCGTATAATAGTCGGTGAGGTCACAAAGGACCCCAGGGTAACTTCTAAGCAACTGAAGGCCTCTCTCACATTGGCTAATGTTAACGTTCATGAGTTCATCATCAGGAGAACACTGAACAACAATGGTGTGCATGGCAGGGTTGCAAGGAGAAAGCCACTGCTCTCCAAAAAGAACATTGCTATTCGTCTGCAGTTTGCTAAAAACCACGTGGACAAGCCAGAAGGCTATTGGAAAAATGTTTTGTGGACGGATGAGACCAAAATAGAACTTTTTGGTTTGAATGAGAAATGTTATGTTTGGAGAAAGGAAAACACTGCATTCCAGCATAATAACCTTATGCCATCTGTGAAACATGGTGGTGGTAGTATCATGGTTTGGGCCTGTTTTGCTGCATCTGGGCCAGGACGGCTTGCCATCATTGATGGAACAATGAATTCTGAATTATACCAGCGAATTCTAAAGGAAAATGTCAGGACATCTGTCTATGAACTGAATCTCAAGAGCAGGTGGGTCATGCAGCAAGACAATGACCCTAAGCACACAAGTCGTTCTACCAAAGAATGGTTAAAGAAGAATAAAGTTAATGTTTTGGAATGGCCAAGTCAAAGTCCTGACCTTAATCCAACTGAAATGTTGTGGAAGGACCTGAAGCGAGCAGTTCATGTGAGGAAACCCACCAACATCCCAGAGTTGAAGCTGTTCTGTACGGAGGAATGGGCTAAAATTCCTCCAAGCCGGTGTGCAGGACTGATCAACAGTTACCGGAAACGTTTAGTTGCAGTTATTGCTGCACAAGGGGGTCACACCAGATCCTGAAAGCAAAGGTTCACATACTGTACTTTTGCCACTCACAGATATGTAATATTGGATCATTTTCCTCAATAAATAAATGACCAAGTATAATATTTTGCCTCATTTGTTTAACTGGGTTCTCTTTATCTACTTTTAGCACTTGTGTAAAAATCTGATGATGTTTTAAGTCATATTTATGCAGAAATATAGAAAATTTTAAAGGGTTCACAAACTTTCGAGCACCACTGTGTATATATATTGCATTATTTCAGTGTTGGAAAGTTAGATAAAACTATCCTAGAACAGTTTTGAGAGACATTGAGAAACATCCTGTCATCCCTGTATCATCCTTCATTGTTCGAGTGTGTGGTTTTGAATCATGATAATATCTGAAACAATAATAAACAGCTTTCAAATTCAGATAGACAACTGCTCTTAGATTTCCCTTATGAATAACTTTTGAATATTTTTTAGTACAATTAAACATTCTTGTGGGCGGCACGGTGGTGTAGTGGTTAGCGCTGTCGCCTCACAGCAAGAAGGTCCTGGGTTCGAGCCCCGGGGCCGGCGAGGGCCTTTCTGTGCGGAGTTTGCATGTTCTCCCCGTGTCCGCGTGGGTTTCCTCCGGGTGCTCCGGTTTCCCCCACAGTCCAAAGACATGCAGGTTAGGTTAACTGGTGACTCTAAATTGACCGTAGGTGTGAATGTGAGTGTGAATGGTTGTCTGTGTCTATGTGTCAGCCCTGTGATGACCTGGCGACTTGTCCAGGGTGTACCCCGCCTTTCGCCCATAGTCAGCTGGGATAGGCTCCAGCTTGCCTGCGACCCTGTAGAAGGATAAAGCGGCTAGAGATAATGAGATGAGATGAGATAAACATTCTTGTCTATGGTATTCACACATACAGCACCCTCCACAATTATTGGCACCCCTCATTAAGATATGTTCTTAGGCTTCTAATAAATTAATTTTTTTTAATAATATGGGACAACAGTGCAAAAAAAGAGAAAAATCCAACCTTTAATTCAAGTGCATTTATTCAGTGGGAAAAAAAAATCCCATATTAAGAAATAATTATTTTACATGAAATCATGTGTGCCACAATTACAACCGGACAAGGTCACAACCGGATGTACGATTTTTTGGCTGTGCGATTTTTGGCGTTTCCCAAATCGCTGCATTTTTTTTTTTTGTTCATGGAGAAAGACGCACGTTGGCCATAAGTTTGTCTTGCAACCTGAAAAAAACGTGAGCGCCCGTAGAGTTTGTTCGACATGACAAAGAACCTCTGCGGCCAGTCTACGGCTCAAAAATCAGCACGTCACATGCGCGCCCTCCGTGCGTTTCAGACGCGCCCTCTGTGCATTTCTAGCGTTTTTTGCACATAGACCGGCTGTAGGAGCACATACGGCCGGTTGTGACCGAGGCTTAACAAGGTTCCCGGGGCCTTTGGAAGAGAAACAGGCCCACAGCATCACCGATCCTCCCCCATACTTCACAGTGGGCATGAGGTGCTTTTCCGCATACTCATCTTTTGTGATGTATTAGAGTGTTTGTTGCCAAAAAGCTCTATCTTGGTCTCATCTGACCAAAGCACACGGTCCCAGTTGAAGTCCCAGTACCGCTTAGCGAACTCCAGACGTTTACGTTTATGCTTGTAAGTGAGAAAAGGCTTTTTCCGTGCATACCTCCCAAACCACTTGTTGGCATGTAGATAGCACCTGATGGTTGTTATGGAGACTTTGTGACCCCAAGATGCTACTCTTTGATGCAGTTCTCTAACAGTGGGCTTTGGACAACTTTTTACTTCTCTTACCATCCTCCTCACTGTGCGTGGTGGCAAAATAAACTTGCATCCTCGTCCAGGCTTGTTTGCCACTGTTCCAGTTGTTTTAATCTTCTTAATGATTCCTCTGACTGTAGATATGGGCAGGTGGAGGCGAGCGGCTATTTTCTTGTAGCCATCGCCTGACCTTATGAAGGTCGACACACATCTGCCTTACTTGAATGGTGTGTTCTCTTGTCTTTCCCATGTTGCAGAGTGGATAAGAGAAATAGGCCTCTGTGCCACATCATATTTATACCCCAGGGAAACAGGATGTGATGAATTACTAATTAAAGGTTCCTAGATTCTCTGATCAACTTTATAAACTACAGTAGAAATGACAGAAATGCTTCAATTACATTTATTTTCTAGGAATTGTTATGGTTGCCAATAATTGTGGAACAGGTGATTTTATGAAAAATAATTTCTTAGTCAGGGATTTTTTATTTTTATTTTTTTAATTCACTTGAGTTAAAGGTTACATTTTTCTACAGTTTTCAGTGTGAGATTATGCTTCTGCAATAAAAATTGAATTTCTTTTAAGGCTTTTAACACATCTTAACCAGGGGTGCCAATAATTGTGGAGGGCGCTGTATGTTAATGGCTCATATTTGATTGCGTTAGGTTGAACATTGCTGGAGTATTACTTTAACCAAGTGTGTATACAGCCTGCTGGTTCAACTCTGGCCCCTGTTCCCTGGAGTCAGTAACAGTGGTGCTTTCTGTTGCAGGGCCGCTCCTCCTCCACACTGGCTCTGCGTTCCTCAGGGACTAGAGCAGGGAGGAGAGTTCGGGTTGGGGGGCTGTGTCTGGGATAAAGAGCTACAGTTTCTCTGGCAACGTCCACCCCAGTGCACTTTGGGAATTCACCAGTAATGCACATTTATGAAATATAGAGAGCGAGATACAGAGGGGAGATAATATAAAGTAGTGGAGAAAGGAGATGGGTGAACATGTCCTCTTCACAGCTCACAGTCTGACCATGTGTGAATGACTGAGGCACGGAGTGAGAGAATTACATAGAAAGAAAGAAAGAAAGAAAGAAAGAAAGAAAGAAAGAAAGAAAGAAAGAAAGAAAGAAAGAAAGAAAGAAACGGTATTTGTGCCCTGCAGTCACAGTGACATGAACTCACAGGATCACACTCAGACTTGTCGCACATTTACCATGGCTACAGGACGAGGTGTGTGTGTGTGTGTGTGACAGGTGAAGTGTATGAGCGTGGATGGGCTTTTAGATGTGAAGTGCCCTCAGTTCTCATCTCTCTCCTCTTCTCTCCTTTCTTCCCGGCCTCTGTCCTTCACTTTTCTTGCCTCACTGGAGTCATTACTGCCTAATTAAGTGCATGCCTTGTGACATAAGCAAAGCATTAAATTGAAACATTTCGCCCTTGTAAACGATGGGAATGATTATCATGCTAATTCGGCGGCTCTGCTGAGAAAACGAGGCAGCAGGCAAACAGTGGATCTGTTTATTTCCGTCAAACAGCCCGCGTGCTCCTTTGATTCTCTCTTCCTCCAGCTTCACCGTATTGTTGAGGCTGTTTGTAGCGTCACCCTCCGCTAATGACAAACTAAAGAGCAGATTTGCTGCCGGATGCTTTGCATACATTTGCACATTTTTAAAGAACTGACACGGCAAGGCATGAGAATGGAGAAATGCTTGTCTCTTGAGGTAGTTCATTCAAAACCATCTTCTTAAGAACAGAACAGAACACATGCACTGCATGTTGCTTAACATCTGGTGTTCTTTGACTCCTGAGAATTTTAGTTCGGCCTCGAAGCGTTCTTCTTTTAACATCCGATCATTGCAGTTCAGCATCCAATCAAGAAATTAGAAAATTACATAAATTCTTCATCTTTGGTGACCTTCTCATTCATTCAGTTTCTATGCCGCTTATCCTTCTATATTGAGCAGAAGCCGATCCCAAAGACACTGGGCAAGGCACGGAGTACATCCAGGTCACCAGGAACACAGAGAGACAGGCAGCCATTCACACTCACATTCACACCTACGGGAAATTTAGAGTAGTCAGCTGACCTAATCCTCATGCCTTTGGACTGTAGGAGGAAACCCATGTAGTCACAGATGCCCCTTTTCCACCAAAGCAGTTCCAGGGCTGGTTTGGGGCCAGTGCTTAGTTTGGAACCGGGTTTTCTGTTTCCACTGACAAAGAACTGGCTCTGGGGCCAGAAAAACCGGTTCCAGGCTAGCACCAACTCTCTGCTGGGCCAGAGGAAAGAACCGCTTACGTCAGCAGGGGGGGAGGGGAGTTGTTAAGACCGACAACAATAACAAGACCGTGAAAGATCGCCATTTTTAAGCGACGAGAAACAGCAGCTGTACAAACGCGAAGTCATCCATTATTATTATTGTTGTTGTTGTTGCTGCTGCTGCTTCTTCCGTGTTGTTTTTACTTTGATATTCGCGCCAAGGTTTATGTAAACGTAGCGCCGTAACTTCCGTATACAGCGACGTAACTTCCGTATACAGCGACGTAACTGACATATACAGCGACGTAATGACGTGGCTCCGCTTAGCACCACGAGCGATGGAAAAGCAAACTGGTTCTCAGCTGGCTCGCAAGTTGAACGAATTGTGAACCAGCACCAGCACTGGCCCCGAACCAGCCCTGGAACTGATTTGGTGGAAAAGAGAACATGCAAACTCCAGACAGAAAGGCCCCCGTCAACCAGCAGGTTCGAACCCAGAACCTACTTGCTATGAGGCGACAGTGCTAATCGTTACGCCACTGATTACCTTTTTATGCTACACAACATAGTTAGGACTATAACTATCTGTGTGCGTCTGAATATGGATAAGAAACTGGACTGCAGTGTTGAACCTGAGGATGAACACCTTTGGTGCTCCCTCAGTAAAATGTTTCAATATGCTGGAGTAAGCAAAGGTTCATACGAAGAAAGGTGTCTCCTTTGTCTCCCTAGAAGGCATGAAAAAGTTAACATTAACTGGTTATATTTAACCAAGTTAGCCTGTTTTGTTTGCAAGGTTACACAAGCATCAGTTCCAGTAGCAAACATAAATTAGGCGTGGCACAGTGGTGCACTGGTGCGTACTGTCGCCTCACAGCAAAAAGGTTCTGGGTTCAAACTTCATGGCTAACTGGGGCCTTTCTGTGTGGAGTTTGTCTGTTCTCCCCATGTCTGTGTGTGGGTGCTCCGGTTTCTCCCACTGTCCAAGGACATGCAGTTCGGTTAAAGAAGAACTGAAGTCATTTTTAAACTTGCTTTATTTCTTAATTAACGTGTTATTCAATTACGTTTTTGGTTTTAGTAACCTTATATCATGACTCGTATTGACAAGTAATTGCAATTAAATATTATACTCATCGGCCTATTCGGTTTTTAGCCGTGTTGAATTTAGTTTGTTTGGTCCACGGCAGGCGTCGCTTATCCGCGCGATCTTCACGGGACTTGTGCAAGACTTCGAAACGTGAAGTGTCAGCCAGACCACAGCTAGGTGCAAAACACGTACTCGGCATCTTGTGTCACATTTATTTCACCAAATGAACTGTTTTCCAAACGAAATATTGCACAAATATGAGTTTAAATGACGATTACTGCCTACTTTTTTCAAACTTTCCTGATTGCTATCAAAGCAAACAAAACTTCCAGCTTGATGACATCAGCATTCGAAAGAGGGTTTTTTGACAACGTTGGCAGATGTTGGTCACTTTGATTTCCGCTGAACGTTTTACTTCCGTCCTACGAAGTCTTGCACAGGTCTCAGCGAATCTCGTTTACGGCCATTGCTTTGACATATGGACTGATATATGACATAGCGTATTTCAAACACTCATAACTTGCTATAGCAGCGACAAAATAGCTGTCAGAAACGCATTCCTATATTTAATAAAATGAGATAAATAGAATTTTGATAATAAAAAATTGCCTTCAGTTCTCCTTTAAATGTGTACTCTAAATTGCCCATAGATGTGAATGTGTGTGTGTGTGTGTGTGTGTGTGTGTGTGTGTGTGTGTGTGTGTGTGGATGGTTGAGAGGAATAAACCTCTATAATAATCCAGTAGAAGGCAACAGGAAATCACGACTGTAATGTTCCCTAGAAACTTTGATGGCTGGAAGAAAAGCTTTCAGAGCAGCCACGTCACTGCAGTGATATGCCAGAGAGAGAACATAAATTAGAAGAAGAAGAAGCCAAGAAGCATTTATCTGTCACACATAAACTCAAGCACAGACTTGAGCACACAGTGAAATTTAACCCATCTGAAGCAGTGAATACACACATGCGAGCAATGAGCACACACCCATACCCAGAGCAGTGGGCAGCTATGCTACAGCACCTGGGGAGCAGTTGGGGGTTAGGTGCCTTGCTCAAAGGCACTTCAGGTCAACCTTCAGGCCATGGCTGCCCCATGTTGACCTAACCATATGTCTTTGGACTGTGGGGGAAACCGGAGCACCCGGAGGAAACCCACGCAGACACGGGGAAACCACGCACAGAAAGGCCCCTGTTGACCACTGGGCTCAAACCCAGAACCTTCTTGCTGTGAGTCAACAGTGCTAACCACTGCACCACTGTTGCCCCTTTTCCACCAAAGCAGTTCCAGGGCTGGTTCGGGGCCAGTGCTTAGTTTGCAACCGGGTTTTCTGTTTCCACTGACAAAGAACTGGCTCTGGGGCCAGAAAAACCGGTTCCAGGCTAGCACCAACTCTCTGCTGGGCCAGAGGAAAGAACCGCTTACGTCAGCGGGGGGGCGGAGTTGTTAAGACCAACAACAATAACAAGACCGCGAAAGATCGCCATTTTTAAGCGGCGAGAAGCAGCAGCTGTACAAATGCAAAGTCATCCATTATTATTATTATTATTATTATTGTTGCTGCTGCTGCTGCTTCTTCCGTGTTGTTTTTGCTTCGATATTCGCGCCAAGGTTTAAGCAAACGTAGCAATGTAACTGACATATACAGCGACGTAATGACGTATACAGCGACGTAATGACGTGGCACCGCGAGCGATGGAAAAGCAAACTGGTTCTCAGCTGGCTCGCAAGTTGAACGAGTTGTGAACCAGCACCAGCACTGGCCCCGAACCAGCCCTGGAACTGATTTGGTGGAAAAGGGGTATGTGCCACCCATTCACTAGGCAGAGAGTCAGATTCTAACTAACTGTTTATTGATATGATGATTGACTTCTGATTAATTCATTAGTATTAAACTGAATGTTTTCAGGCATAATTGCTTCCATCAGTTAAAGGTAAGCAACAAAAGTTAACACCATGAATACCTTAATACCTGAAGCAACTTTTTTACTTTTCTGATTTTTGGTGGGATTCTTCCATATTTAACTGAGTAAGATTTTTAACACGCTATCTTTACTTTCACTCATGTCTTATTCCTCAGTACATTTTCCACCCTGAATAAAATACATGTGGGTGTATGTTCAACAAAAATCTTTTAGTTCTACATTGTTTAGGTCTTAGAAGGTCTTAAAATGTGAAGTGGATTGTATTTCCACCAATGTTTTGTTCCACATATTTTATTTTATGGTCGTTTGTGGATGATAGAAAGCTCTATTACAGTATATTTAGTAGTGATGCTTTTGCTTTCTTTCCTCAACTTGAATAAATTAATTCTAATCCTATCACTGACAGCACAAGGGCTCTGTAGTCTGTGATTTATTTTGTAAAACTCATTCTCGTTATTTTAGTCTGTTCAAATAACCTGAGGGTCTCACACACGCGCGCACACACACACACACACACACACACACATTTATCTGGCTAATTAGCAGTTAGGTATCTTAATACTGGCATTAGAGCTGAGAGCGGAGGCCAAGAGTGTGTCATCACATCGTCAGAGCTACAAAGAGGAGCGCTGATAAGCTCACATCCTGACACGGTTGACTTACTGTGTGGATGTAACTGGACAGAGAGACGCAGCAAGAGCAATCCATTTCACATACTTCATTTCATTCACGATTTACTGTTTTGTTTTTTCACTGGATGACAGTGGTACAAAAAAAAAATCCAAAGTATTTGGATGACACAAAACATATCAAATGTAGGCAACATACTGTAAGTCCTAACAAAATCTATCTTTAGTGTCTCTTCTCTCTGCGCGCACACACACACACACACACACACACACACACACACACACACACACACACACACACACACACAAACTCCCTGCTGTTGTAATTAAAGGTGTCCTTGACAGTGAGATGGACTGATTTTCACACCCCTGGACCCATGGCTTTTTTTTTAGCACAACACCCATCCACTTCAACGGCACAGTTAGAGGGACGACACACACATACGGATATGCGTGTGTCGTGTCGTCACCCTAACTGTGCCATTGAAGTGGATGGGTGTTTTGTGGGGGCATGTGTGTGCGTGTGTGTAGTGGTGCTTGAAAGTTTGTGAACCCTTTACTGCATAAATATGACCGAAAACATCATCAGATTTTCACACAAGTCCTAAAAGTAGATAAAGAGAACCCAGTTAAACAAATGAGACAAAAATATCATACTTGGCCGTTTATTCATTGAGGAAAATGATCCAATATTACATATCTGTGAGTGGCAAAAGTATGTGAACCTTTGCTTTCAGTATCTGGTGTGAGCCCCTTGTGCAGCAATAACTACAACTAAACGTTTCCGGTAACTGTTGATCAGTCCTGCACACCGGCTTGGAGGAATTTTAGCCCATTCCTCCATACAGAACAGCTTCGACTCTGGGATGGTGGTGGGTTTCCTCACATGAACTGCTCGCTTCAGGTCCTTTCACAACATTTCGATTGGATTAAGGTCAGGACTTTGACTTGGCCATTCCAAAACATTCTTCTTTAACCATTCTTTGGTAGAACGACTTGTGTGCCTAAGGTCGTTGTCTTGCTTCATGACCCACCTTCTCTTGAGATTCAGGCCCTGTCCACACGGCAGCGGATTCAGGTGACTCCGATACAATTGCTTATCGTTTAGGCCTGGCGTCCACACGGCACCGGCGTTTTGGGTGCCCAAAACGCAATCTTTTTGAGAACGGGTTCCAGAGTGGAAAGATCTGGCAATGTTGCCGTTGTGAAGTCGTCTGGATGAGTAAAACGGATTTGTTTACGATGACGTCACAACCACATGACTGTGAGTGCTTCACGCCAGGTAGAAGTGTAACGAATATCACCAGGAAAAAGCCTTACAGAGCACTAGTGAGAGTGAAACACGAGCTTGGATATTATTATTATTATTATTATTATTATTATTATGTTCAGTGTTAGTTCACAGTAGTAAGGCAAGAAGCAGAATAGTGACAGTAATAGTGAAGCAAAAACATGCAATTGTACAAACACTGCAGCTCTACAGCAAAATATTCATTTATAAAATGGTCTGATTCTTAACACCAGTAGTGCCAATGATCTCATTGCGATGCGATGCGAGTTGTCAAGAAATCCTATAACTTGGTTCATGAAACGCGCTTACAAAATATTTTCACTGTGAATATTTATTGTGTAATGCCTGGTGCAAAGTGAGAGAGAGAGAATAGCCCTTAGGGCAGAGTCAATCCCGCCAGCAAAAATAAGGGGAAAAAAGGAGCGATCTCACCTCTTCAGATGATGGTTTAAGTCCTACAATACATTCCTCAAAAAAGGGCGTAGAAAAGCAAATTAATCCATCAACGTGTATCATTCAATTTATTCCGGACAATTAAAGACGCCGCCTTCCGCGTACGTCATCCTCGTCGCCATTTTGGAAAGGTCAAAGCGGAGAATAAAGATTAGCTGCGTTTAACTGTACCAACAGGTTTACCGTCCAAAGGAGATCACATGGGATTACCTTTCACAGGTGAGAAACAGCAAATTAATCCATCAACGTGTAGTATTCAATTTATTCCGGACCATTAAAGACGCCGCCTTCCGCGTACGTCATCCTCGCCGCCATATTGGAAAGGTCAAAGCGGAGAATAAAGATTAGCTGCGTTTAACTGTACCAACAGGTTTACCGTCCAAATGAGATCACATGGGATTACCTTTCACAGGTGAGACTGGAAAAATACTTTTCATTGTATTTGGTCATTATAATGTAATTTTACGAACAGATTTTCCTGACTTTGTGGCTAATATGAAGTCTCGCGCATAATAGTTTATGCGCATGCGTCCTTACTTCTATTCCCATACGAAAAAGAACAGTAAAGAACTTATAAGAGTTTACCACTGTCTTAGTAGTAAATCCTTATAAATATAAGGATAAATCCTTATAATGATTTATAAATAAATATATATGCCATGTATGATTTACTCCTGAAAGTGGCCCATTTTGCATTTTCCTCATACAAATTTTTTATGAAAATCTAGTATGTATGAAGTGAACATTGTGCATGGTTTTTACAGATAATGTGTATGATGAATTACACTGTCTTTGTATGCTTCATGTAATGTTTGTAGTTTTAAATTATATTTTACAGTTTAAAATGTATATGCCTTTTATATGTAAATCCACATGTTTGTGTTGGATTTACATATAAAAGGCATGTACATTTTAAACTGTAAAATATAATTTAAAACTACAAACATTACATGAAGCATACAAAGACAGTGTAATTCATCATACACATTATCTGTAAAAACCATGCACAATGTTCACTTCATACATACTAGATTTTCATAAAAAATTTGTATGAGGAAAATGCAAAATGGGCCACTTTCAGGAGTAAATCATACATGGCATATATATTTATTTATATTTATAAGGATTTACTACTAAGACAGTGGTAAACTCTTATAAGTTCTTTACTGTTCTTTTTCGTATGGGTTGTTCTGGTGTGTCCGAAGGGACCGTCTTACAGCGCCCCTAGAGGTGTGGCATGTGTATTGCATCGTTTTCAGCAAGCGTTGCGTTGCCATATGGACCTGATTTCTACTGATCGTTGCCCATTTGGAGGCGATATTTTTTTTAAATAACATCACGTTGCCGTTGTCGTGTGGATGTGGCCTCAGTTCATGGACAGATGTCCTGACATTTTCCTTTAGAATTCGCTGGTATAATTCAGAATTCATTGTTCCATCAATGAGGGCAAGCCGTCCTGGCCCAGATGCAGCAAAACAGACCCAAACCATGATACTACCGCCACCATGTTTCACAGATGGGATAAGGTTCTTATGCTGGAATGCAGTGTTTTCCTTTCTCCAAACATAGCGCTTCTCATTTAAACCAAAAAGTTCTATTCTGGCCTCATCCATCCACAAAACATTTTTCCAATAGCCTTCTGGCTTGTCCACATGGTTTTTAGCAAACTGCAGACGAGCAGCAATGTTCTTTTTGGAGAGCAGTGGCTTTCTCTTTGCAACCCTGCCATGCACACCATTGTTGTTCAGTGTTCTCCTGATGGTGGACTCATGAACATTAGCATTAGCCAATGTGAGAGAGGCCTTCAGTTGCTTAGAAGTTACCCTGGGGTCCTTTGTGACCTCGCCGACTATTACACGCCTTGCTCTTGGAGTGATCTTTGCTGGTCGACCACTCCTGGGGAGGGTAACAATGATCTTGAATTTCCTCCATTTGTACACAATCTGTCTGACTGTGGATTGGTGGAGTCCAAACTCTTTAGAGATGGTTTTGTAACCTTTTCCAGCCTGATGAACATCAACAACGCTTTTTCTGAGGTCCTCGGGAATCTCCGTTGTTCGTGCCATGATACACTTCCACAAACATGTGTTGTGAAGATCAGACTTTGATAGATCCCTGTTCTTTAAATAAAACAGGGTGCCTACTCACACCTGATTGTCATCCCATTGATTGAAACACCTGACTCGAATTTCACCTTCAAATTAACTGCTCATCCTAGAGGTTCACATACTTTTGCCACTCACAGATATGTAATCTTGGATCATTTTCCTCAATGAATAAATGACCAAGTATAATATTTTTGTCTCATTTGTTTAACTGGGTTCTCTTTATCTACTTTTAGGACTTGTGTGAAAATCTGATGATGTTTTAGGTCATATTTATGCAGAAATATAGAAAATTCTAAAGGGTTCACAAACTTTCAAGCACCACTGTGTGTGTGTATACACACACACACACACACACACCAATTTGTTTGTTGTGAGGAGTCTAAAAGAAGGTACTAAAGTCTTGATGAATTTAGGGGCTTCACACAGACAAAAAGAATGAAATCACACAACATGCTGTGAATTCAGCATTCTTTTGTGTGCTGTGTGTGGCTTACAGGAGATTCAGTTTCCAGGTTCTGGATGTTAAAGTTGCACTTTCATTTCTAACTATTCAAATCTTTGTTGTCCTCTGAAAAACCAGATTATAATTTTTACGCTGAAATGATGTACTGGCCATCTCCATAATGACTGGTCAGAAGTGACAACCCCACCAATACATCAGCGTACCGATGTTATCAGCTGATACAAGCTAATTGCCGATAAATTAGTATCGGCATTTATAATGGCTGATAAATTATAATTAAAAAAGAAAACAGTGATACAGAAGATGGATCTTTTAGCCACATTGTGAGTGCTGTAGTTGCATAGTTTGTGTACCAGAGGGCAAACTGCATCTCCATTGTTGGTAACACACATGCTTGGAATGCCACAAATCACAACAATCAGCTGACCCAAGCAAGCAGAGATGAGTTTTACACACAAATTAATAGCATAAATGTACAAATTGTATTTTTTAGTTTTAACTTTAAATTTGTTTTGTACAGTTCCTACTATATAAAAGGAAACAAATAAAGTATCCTAAAGTATTTCGTAGTTGTATTAACATTGCATATATGCTATATTTGAGTGATGAAAATAAATTAAAGTTTTTTCCTAATTAAGTACATAATGCCTTAAAACGTAATGAATAAATATGCATGTTTACAGTTATGTACATAGGTCTAATTCAAGTAATTCTGTTGTCTACAACATTCAGAATGTTTTTATTTCATGTACATTTAGGCCTGCTTGACTATTTTTGTACTATTCACAATCTTTTAATACATTTCTATTTGAACGAAGATGTTTATCGGCTGAGAATATAACTTCTTGGAAATCACAGACCTTTGTATCAGTGCCAAAAATCCCTTATCAGTTACACCCTAATGACAACCACTCTAACTTCAACCCTCATCTAGCCCTATCATATTAGCATCTGACATCTTATAAAGGCACGTGTACTAATAAGAACTGAGCTGAATCCACAACACAGTGGAACGCTTTATCTGAATCTGCAGCTTCAAGCTACAGCCACGGACCATGATCAGCAAGCTACTTGGATAGACATTAGGTGCTTTTGGACTTGAGGAACTTTTTCATGGTTCTTAGAACTGTTGGAAGAAGGTCCCCCTTTTTTTGTGTATCCGCACTGCAGGAACTGAGAATGATCATAGCTCTTAGAATGCTGTTTTGAGGGACTTTTTAGCCCCTACTTCAGGGTAGGTACTCTCCCAGCACAAGAGGAACCATGAGTGATGTAAGTGTACTGTGACTGGTCCAGACATAAGTGTATGCTGATTGGTCGAACATGAGCCAATGCAGCACTGGCGACTGCCATTTTTAAAAATACGTGTAAAATGTTAGCCGTGTAAACGACAGCTTTTAACATTAGCATTAAAAAAAAAAAAAAACACAGACAAATGGACCAACAGAGTAGTCCAGGATTTATTGAGTGTATATATGACGGAGGAAATACAGTGTGATTTTGATGAACTATAAAAGTCTTTGCGAATATTTCCTGCTAACATCATACTATCAAGCCACTTGAGCTGCAAATGCATACAGGATAAAAGCCCTTGAAGAAATGTATGTAGTTCTCAGGGGAGCTCCTCAGTGGGTAGTTCCTCTCAATAAGTCCCTAGAACTGTTTGGTTCAAAAGCACTTCATGACAACGATTCTCTGTTTTGACTAGAAAGAAGACCAGTTTCTCTCTTTTAGTTAAAAGCAGAAAATTTGACTATGAGTATATCCATAAACATGGCATTGAACTATTTACATTTATGTTTGCTTCCTTCATCAGCATAAACAAATGGTAAATGTGTGTTTACATGCCATGTGCACACACATAGAGTGGCTTGATGATGACTAGAGCCCCACCAATACATCATTCAGTCATTCATTATCTCTAGCCGCTTTATCCTTCTACAGGGTCGCAGGCAAGCTGGAGCCTATCCCAGCTGACTACGGGTGAAAGGCGGGGTACACCCTGGACAAGTCACCAGGTCATCACAGGGCTGACACATAGACACAGACAACCATTCACACTCACACCTACGGTCAATTTAGAGTCACCAGTTAACCTAACCTGCATGTCTTTGGACTGTGGGGGAAACCGGAGCACCCGGAGGAAACCCACGCGGACACGGGGAGAACATGCAAACTCCACACAGAAAGGCCCTCGCCGGCCACGGGGCTCGAACCCAGGACCTTCTTGCTGTGAGGCGACAGCGCTAACCACTACACCACCGTGCCGCCCCACCAATACATCAGTGTATGGATATTATCGGCCAATACGAGCTAATACAAGCCGATCCCCCAATGGCCTAATGGTTAGAGAAGCAGCTTTAGTCCCAAAAGGTTGCTGGGTCGAATACCTGGACCAGCAGGAATGGCTTAAGTGCCCTTGAACAAGGTACCTAACCCCCAACTGCTCTCCAGGCCGCTCTGGGTATGTTGTACGTTGTTCTGGATAACAGCGTCTGCTAAATGTCATTAATGTAATGTAACGTAATGATGGACCTGAGACAGGAAGTGGAACTCAAGACTCTGTAATCAGACAGCAAAAGCCCCAGGTCATAAACCCCACATCTTCAAACGAATGGTTAAGTGAACTACACGTGAAAATTAAAGACAGTTAATACACTTTATGCCTCTGCCACTTTCTTTTCACTTTATCTTTGTCTCCACCGTACACTCTTTGAACTCCTATACTGTAGACACAAAAATTAAACCGATCACATTCACTACACTGGAATTAAAAGTAAAGAAAAGAAGAAAAGAAGAAAAAATCCAGCTCCTCTTCACAGTATATATACACCCCCCCCACACACACACACACACACACACACACACATAAAACAACCCAGTTATCAGATTAATTACTGCAGGAGTTCTTTTAACATCTGCTGGAATGTCAGGTCTGGTGGGGGGAGTGAGGGAGAGAGAAAAAGAGGGAAGAAGGGACTTAGGGATTGAGGGAGCGAGGGAGCGTGTTGGCCCTCGCGGAGGTGTGAAGGTGCGGGTTAAAATAAGAACAGTGGCGTCTGTTCCAGCGGCTGAGCGGGAGCCACAAATACACTCTGTTCCCTCTTAACACTGCAGCTCTGTGGGTGTATGGAGTGTGTGATTAAGAGAGTAAGCAGCAGAAGTATAGTTCCTAAGTGTGTGTCGCGTGTGCTGCCCGCTGTAGGTGGACGAGTGTGTGTGTGTGAGCGAGAGAGAGAGAGAGAGAGAGATGAGAAAGCAAGTGGTGGTATGTCTTTATTATTCAATGCTGTCTAGCAGAAAGAGCTGCAAGCTGAGAGCCAATTGGTACTGTGTGTGTTTGAGTGTGTGCGTATGTGTGTGTGTGTGTGTACGTGGCATGCGCCAGATGCTGAACAATGTGTTCTCTGCAATTATCTAGCATTGAAAGTACATTATTTAGAGGATTTAAATTTGAATAACATTTTCATAGACTATATGACTATTACATATGGTTCTGTTCAGACAGGCAACTAAATTAATCTGAATCGTTTTAAATCCTTTTTTTTTCATCTAAAATAAAATTAAGTCAGATTTTTTTTTTTTTGCCATATCTGACGCCATCTTAACTTGATTTTCATGCAGAGAAAGCTACAATTCCACTACCGGGTGTCATCAAGAAGAAGATGGGTTCCCTTCTGAGTCTGGTTCCTTTCAGGGTTTCTTCTTCATACGAGAAAAGAAGCCTTTATTTATCACACGTACACTCAAGCACAGTGAAATTCGTGCTCTGAATTGAACAAACACACACGCATGCACAAGTGAGCAATGAGCACACACACCCAGAGCAGTGGGCAGCTATGCTACAGCACCCATGGAGCAGTTGTGGATTTTGCTCAAGGGCACTTCAGCCCAACCTCAGGACATGGCTGCCTCATGTTAACCGAACCGCATGTCTTTGGACTGTGGGGGAAACCACTGCACCCGGAGGAAACCCACGCAGACACGGGGAGAACATGCAAACTCCACATAGAAAGGCCCCTGTCGACCACTGGGCTCGAACCCAGAACCTTCTTGCTGTGAGGTCAGTGTGCTAACCACTACACCACCGTGTTGTCTCAGGCAGTTTCGCCTTGCCACTATCACCTCTGATTTGCTCATTAGGGATCATTGTGTACATCTGTAATGTTGCTATACAAATACAGCACAACTGAAATGAAAAGCTCCATGTTGGTAGTTAGATAATTATCTAAACTTAGCCCCTGTTGAACTACTTAGCATATACCCCATTATGCATTATTACCATAGCAATCAATATAGATATGCGAGAAGCGTGACTATAATGAACAAACGCGTCTGATTTGGTAACTTCCATGAGGAGACTCAGTCTAAAAACAAAAAAACAAAAAATGTGTGAACATTAACATCCTATGAACACCATCTCCTGTATAGAAGGAATAGTGTGTGAGTTTTATCTCGAGCACAGCTCTGGTGTTCGATTGACCAGCGTGGATTGTGTCAGTAGTAGGAGAGGGAACGAGGGGGAGTTGTTGCTGTAGTGAGTTACAGGCAGGTAGAGAGTGAGAGAGAAGGCGTGGGCCCGGTGCTTTATGTTTTCGGTAATTAAAACAGCATTAGGCTATTTATTTCCTCTCCCCGTGCGTAGCTGATTGGGCATAAGGGAACGCGGGACTCGCGAAGCCGAGAAGGAGCACAATTACACGCCATCAGCAGACAACATTAACTCGCTAATAGGAACATGGCAATAAAAGTTTATTATTATGGGGGAACGATGATTGCCTGGTTTAAGATAACATTTATAATACTTAGCAACGATCGGGAGGAAACAGGCGGCTGCGTGAGAGATGACGGAGTGAGGACGCTGCTTTTCCCAGCAATCACTCTGCGATGAAAAGGAAAGGATGACAGTCTACTCCTGAGAGGTTTGTGCTCATTAGCCATCCTTCCCCATCTCCATTATCTTCTCATCTGCTAATGCAGACCGCAACGCACTCAAGATGGCTGACCTCCACCCAGCTGCAGGGCTGAGAGAGCAATATCGCTAGTATAATAGCAAACGGCTTCAACGTGTAGTGCGTACGTACTTTAGGCACTCTTTTCTTTTTTCAGTTTCAAGACACGCGTCATTGTTTTAACATCCTTTCTATCTCATTACCCCGAAGAGAGGGATCACGTCACAGGACGAAGAAAGAGACTGAAACATAATAAAAGGCAAAAGTGAAGAATTGAAGAGGTGAAAAATTGAGAGAAAAGTGCCAGAAGGTTCAGTATGTGCTGGGAGGAGAATGATGGAGAGAGGGATGAGAGAGAGCTCGGTCCGCTTTTGGGCCAAAGGGAGAGTGGGAGAGCGAGTGAGAGAGACTGCTAGTGGCCTTCCTTTCTTTGGTATTTTCTTCACGTCGAGGGGATAAATTATTCAAAGCCCGGGGAGGCTCTTGCTTCATCGTGTAATGAGAAGGACACGCATTGATACCAAATATTGCTGTTGGGAAACTATCGATCGGAGAGCTATTTGTCCAAAGTTTAGTCTGGAACTGAAGGCTGTCAGCAGCTTTTAATGTGACTGACACTTACGTAGAAAAAAAAAAAAACAAAACATCTCAGGGCACACCCCCATCTCCCACCTTTCCTCTCTCTGTCTGTCTTTTTCCCTCCATGTTCTTTCCAAATCATTTTAGTCTCTCTGGTGGGGGAGGGGGGGTGGGGGGGAAGACTGAGTGAGTAAGCAAGAGAAAGTAGGAGGAAGGCAGAAGAATGGCGTCAATAAGCCTGCGGAGTAAATTAATTGCTGCTGGAAACAGGACAAGTCAGCACAAAGCTTAACCTTTGGTGAAAGGTCACTGTGGAGTGAAAACATGTCAACCGCATTCTTCCTGCTAATTAGATTATACAAACTTGCCTTAGCTCATGCTAAAGGAGCTAAATTACTAGGAAAGGGTCCTCTTTAGATCTAATCTTTCAGCGTGTTAATGTGGCCTACATTAGCCGTACTGTGTGTATATGTGAAAAAGTGTGTGTGTGGGAGGGGTTAGAGAGGAAAGAGGGCTGCCTTTTCTGTCCTCAGATGAACACTGGCTAATCTGTCATGTTCACCAAGCTCTGAAAGGTCTGGCCTGGAAAAGCACGGGATGCTTGCTTTGGCCTGGGCCTGAGGAAGTCTGGCTTTCTTACGGGTGGAGGCCTCCGCCGAGGGGGTCTGCGGTTCCAACAAGGTGGTCTGATGTCCCTGGCGTGTTGGGAATGGAAAATCTGAGCACTCCCACACACACACACACAGTCAGCGAAGCACTCGGGGAAGAGGACAGGATACTGTACAAAGGAATCTGGCCAAGTTGAACCATTTAATAAAGCATTATCACTCACTCTTTCAAACACCTTCACTTTATTAACACGGGCTGCGTTAAATTATACACACTGTTGTATAGCTATATAATATGGAAGTGTGGAACCTATGACACAGTGAAGTCACTCTGCGGGGAGCGACGAGCAGCATGCAGCCGCTATAGCGCCACATCAGCGTAAGCCAGCGGGAGACAGTAATAACCTCTCACTCTGTCTCACTCTCAACCTTCTTCTCTCCATCACACAGACACACCTCACCTCTCTAACATACACACACCGCCCTGCAATTACCACATCGCTGGGTGTTAGGTAGATCAAAAAAAAGACCTGCGCTACAATTAGAGTCTCAGAGATAGTCAGCCAGGGTGGGAGACAGAAATGTGAGAAAAGAAAAGAAAGTAAGGATGGAATTAGACACGAAGATTTGGTCGAATTTTAGAACATTTTCCACACGGCTCACTTCGGTTTTAAATATGATGCGAGCAAGGGCCGATGAGATTTGGGCTTTGAATTTGAAGTCAGCTGAACAACAAGAGCAGAAGAGCAACAAGACCACGAGAGCTGTTACGCAGACCGAGTTGCAAATTATCAAGTCAAGTCAAGTCAAGTTTATTTCTATAGCGCTTTTAACAATAGACATTGTCGCAAAGTAGATCTACAGAATTTTTAGGACTTTAAACATGAGCTAATTTTATCCCTAATCTATCCCCAATGAGCAAACCAAATTATCCCAGAAAAGAACAACAAAAGTGTGTGGATTTTTTAGTGCTCTTTGTGGCATTTAAAAAAAACAAAAAACAAAAACAGTTTTCTGCTTTACTTTTCAACCAATTTAAAGCCTACATTCTTAAAAACAACTTAATCTAATTACTAAGGAGCACAGAGGAATAGAAATAGTTATGTTCTTCTTCCTGAAGATTTTGTGTAATAATATTGCCTTTAGAGGGCGGCACGGTGGTGTAGTGGTTAGCGCTGTCGCCTCACAGCAAGAAGGTCCTGGGTTCGAGCCCCGTGGCTGGCGAGGGCCTTTCTGTGTGGAGTTTGCATGTTCTCCCCGTGTCCGCGTGGGTTTCCTCCGGGTGCTCCGGTTTCCCCCACAGTCCAAGGACATGCAGGTTAGGTTAACTGGTGACTCTAAATTGACCGTAGGTGTGAATGTGAGTGTGAATGGTTGTCTGTGTCTATGTGTCAGCCCTGTGATGACCTGGCGACTTGTCCAGGGTGTACCCCGCCTTTCGCCCGTAGTCAGCTGGGATAGGCTCCAGCTTGCCTGCGACCCTGTAGAACAGGATAAAGCGGTTAGAGATAATGAGATGAGATGAGATATTGCCTTTAGAACAATTATTGAAATGACAAATTTTGAATTTGAAATGTAAATAAGTGGCGGCACGGTGGTGTAGTGGTTAGCGCTGTCGCCTCACAGCAAGAAGGTCCTGGGTTCGAGCCCCGTGGCCGGCGAGGGCCTTTCTGTGCGGAGTTTGCATGTTCTCCCCGTGTCCGCGTGGGTTTCCTCCGGGTGCTCCGGTTTCCCCCACAGTCCAAAGACATGCAGGTTAGGTTAACTGGTGACTCTAAATTGAGCGTAGGTGTGAATGTGAGTGTGAATGGTTGTCTGTGTCTATGTGTCAGCCCTGTGATGACCTGGCGACTTGTCCAGGGTGTACCCCGCCTTTCGCCCGTAGTCAGCTGGGATAGGCTCCAGCTTGCCTGCGACCCTGTAGAAGGATAAAGCGGCTACAGATAATGAGATGAGATGAGATGTAAATAAGTATCACTATAATCATGATGCAGAATTTTTTCTGGGTTTGTTTTTCATTCTGTGTTCGGTTTCGACTTTGAACCCGCTCGCCTTTTCTCTGGTAATTTTTTTTCCAGCTAGAGTTTAAGTTGTTTTTATATCCAGGGTAATAATCATAAATTCTGCTGTATCTGGCAACCGGTTCTTACATTAGTTGAAAAGATGGACTCTAATGACATTGTAATGATGTGAGTCTTTTTGTTGTCCTCCTCATTTTTTTTTTTGTCTTCAGTTACTTGTCTAGCTATTTTCTATTATCTGTACACTGCAAAAAATTGAAAACTGAATTTGAGGAGAAAATTACTTCATACTAGTGAAATTATCTTGCTGCATGGACAGACGTTTTTACTTGATAAGACATCTTAGAATAACTTGGTTGCAATCTAGAACTAGGGTTAATAATCTCAGAATTAGTGTCTTTTATTCTTCTGATAGGAAATGCTAGATCGGTTCAACTATTTCCAAGATATTTTCACTTGCTAAGATATCATTTTTTGCAGTGTACAATGTAAAGGCGTCACTTTATCTGCTGTGAAGCTTAATTTTATGTTTCATTTTATGTAACGTGATTTCATTTATAACAATCATGCGATGTGGGTGGGTGGGATATGGGTTATGTGTTTGTTTGTCTCATCTCATCTCATTATCTGTAGCCGCTTTATCCTGTTCTACAGGGTCGCAGGCAAGCTGGAGCCTATCCCAGCTGACTACGGGCGAAAGGCGGGGTACACCCTGGACAAGTCGCCAGGTCATCACAGGGCTGACACATAGACACAGACAACCATTCACACTCACATTCACACCTACGGTCAATTTATGGCCCTTTTCCACTACCCTTTTTCAGCTCACTTCAGCTCGCTTCAGCCCGACACGGCTCGCGTTTCGACTACCTCAGAACAGCACGACTCAGCTCGCTTCAGCCCTGCTTAGCACCCAAAACTCGCACAGTTTTGGAGTAGGGCTGAAGCGAGCCAAACCGAGCCGAGTGGGGCTAGGGGCGTGAGCAGACACTCCCCTGTGCACTGATTGGTGAGGAGGAGTGTCCTCACATGCTCACACACGCCCCGCGAGCACGCTGGGATCTGTAAACACCGTGAACCCGGAAGAAGAAGAATTACGAATTACGAGAATTTCTGAAGCCTTATGCGCCTCGCCTCATCTATATGCTCTTGCCAGTATCTGTTGGCGTTGTCAGTGACAACAAGCCACAGAACCAAGACCAGCAACACTAACGACTCCATGTTTATTGTTTACTACCTGGGTCGTGAGACTACCGCTTAAAAGATCACTGATGTCACTGTTTGCGCCGCCTAACGACATCACGTGACGTCCACCCACTTTCGATAACTCCACCCAATGTGTCCACCCACTTCCAGCCAGCACGGTTCAGCGCGGTTGTAGTCGAAATGCAACTCCAACAGCCCCACTCAGCTCAACTCAGCCACGTTGGTAGTGGAAAAGCGGCATTAGAGTCACCAGTTAACCTAACCTGCATGTCTTTGGACTGTGGGGGAAACCGGAGCACCCGGAGGAAACCCACGCGGACACGGGGAGAACATGCAAACTCCGCACAGAAAGGCCCTCGCCGGCCACGGGGCTCGAACCCGGACCTTCTTGCTGTGAGGCGACAGCGCTAACCACTACACCACCGTGCCGCTGTGTTTGTTTGTTCCATGTGAAAATACAATCAAATTTGGACTTAAGACCAAAAAAAAAAAGAAGTTGTTGAACCAAATGGCTGATTAAAATAACAATGTTAATTTAATGCTCATTCATTTCATCTGTTTGTTACATTTCAACCAAACTCATACAGCAGCCACTTTTACTGCAATCATTCAAGACATTTAGATGCACGCTAATATTCTGCTGTTATTCCGAATATGACGATATTCACAATTTGACACAGGTCGTGTAAACAGTATTTTCCAAATTTAGCATTTTCTGATTAAGATATGTGGGATATTATTCACGGTTTATCAGCATTACTTGGACATGTATACAGTGCATTCGGAAACTGTGTCTCAACTGGTGTTTTCATAGCAGTTTATGACACACGGTTTCTTGTCTGTCTGTGCGTTGTATACAATCCATCTAAACAACAGATTGTGAGGCTGGGGTAGAGATACAGCAGCACGTAAAAGGGAACATTAGTGGAATATTCCCTTTTAAACAGCTTTGTAGGAATACAGACAAAATTCGGAATGCTTCGTGCAGCGACTGTGACCGCTCCTGATCTCTCGAGTTGGTCCAAAATGGCTTAGAACTGAAACTCTAGGTTTTGTTGGTTCCTGTCTGGACTTGATGTTATAATACATGCATGTGCATACTGTATATTTCATACACTTTATATACATATACACTGTAGTACTGTGCAAAAGTCTTGGGCACACAATTTTTTTTTTCATACAAACTTTATTATAGATTTCTATTTTATGACTTCGACATTATCGAGTCAGTACAAAAACATTTTAGAGTCCAAACGTTTGTTTTCCAGCACAAAATTAAATCTCATCTCATCATCTGTAGCCGCTTTATCCTGTTCTACAGGGTCGCAGGCAAGCTGGAGCCTATCCCAGCTGACTACGGGCGAAAGGCGGGGTACACCCTGGACAAGTCGCCAGGTCATCACAGGGCTGACACATAGACACAGACAACCATTCACACTCACATTCACACCTACGGTCAATTTAGAGTCACCAGTTAACCTAACCTGCATGTCTTTGGACTGTGGGGGAAACCAGAGCACCTGGAGGAAACCCACGCAGACACGGGGAGAACATGCAAACTCCACACAGAAAGGCCCTCGCCGGCCACGGGGCTCGAACCCAGACCTTCTTGCTGTGAGGCGACAGCGCTAACCACTACACCACCGTGCCGCCCACAAAATTAAATGTTACAGAAAAAAAAAACTGTTTGTATCTGAGCAGTATATTACATAAGAGAGCACTTTTCAGATTAAAAAAGAAAGCATAATGAAAGCTACTGGGTTTTGGTGCAAAATTAAGAAGCGAGTGTGACAAAGTGCCCAGTAGAACTGTGGCTGATTCTGCAAGATGCTCAGTAAAACCTACAGCTCATTTCCTTATAAAACTGCACTCATTGTATCCGAGACTACTATTTTTTTTTTAAAGCAAATGGTCGTCTCACACCACATATCGCCTGTGTTTCATTTATTATGGCTTACTGCTGTTTATAGTACTTTCTTAATGTTGACACATTTAATTTCATAA
Organism: Neoarius graeffei; assembly: GCF_027579695.1. Lineage (NCBI taxonomy): Eukaryota > Metazoa > Chordata > Actinopteri > Siluriformes > Ariidae > Neoarius > Neoarius graeffei. The sequence goes on from NC_083574.1 coordinate 52,764,325, forward strand.
TTTTTAAGCCATTTTTGGTCGACAGCATTTCTTTACATGTGCCCAAGACTTTTGCACAGTACTGTATATTTCATATTATATTATGCATACATTTCTCTTTATCAGCAGGCTCGTGGATTGTGTGTGTCTGTAAATTGTTTGTCCGTGTGTTTTGAGTTATGGTGAGGGAATGTAAGTCGTGTAAAGCTGTCTCTCTGCGGGAAAACTCAGCTCGGGCTGGGGGTTGCGGTGTTGGCACAGGGGTCTCCAGCTCTAAGAAGTCAAATTACCTCTGAGAGTCACTGATCAGCTCTGCGCACACCCACATGCCGCGCGCTCATTAATTGTGTATCACTAGCATATTAGCAAAGACCGGGCTCAAATACACACCCACACACATGAACAGAAAAAAAGCCCACAACTGCCCACTTCAACAGATCAACACAAAACTCTGCGACAAACTATCCACGCTCCACTGGTCTCAGTGTACAAGCGCACGAAGGACATCCACTCACGTACTCAAATAAACATCCTCTCTTTCACACATACACACATGCAAGCGTGTGGGGCACTCTTGCGGGTCTCTAATGAAGCCCCAGTTGTGACGGCATGGAGGCGTCTGCAGCTCCGGCGGGATAATTACGCCGCTCCCTCGCAGCTGAGTTTGGCAGATGTAGGGGAGGGGTGCGCTGCGTGCCGTGGCGGCCATAACGAGCGCAGGGGAGCGGAGGTGGGATTCGGCACAGACCCCGCCATCCGCCATTAGCAGCTTGGCACCGTCACAAATGAGTGTTTTTCACCAGAGCACCGGGAAGGGCTGCGAAATTCCAACAAATTCAAGTGAGCGCCGCAGCCGCCCAGAGAGAGAGAGAGAGAGAGAGAGAGAGAAATCAAAACAAAAGCAGAGGAAGACAGAAGGAGAAGAAAAATGAGAAAGCAAGAGAAAGACAGAGAAAGAAAGAGAAAAGGGGGGGGGGGGAGGACAGGTTTGCACCGCCATGACCGGATTTGTCACCTCTCTTAGCACAGGGAACGCAGAGCTTGGCACCATGGGAAATTACCAAATCAGAATGCATTGATTTTCTTCAGGGAGGAGGCAGAGGAAAAAAAAAAGAAGAGTGGAGCGAGACGAGAAAAAAAGAGAGAAGGGCTGGAAAACTGACATGGCTGAGAATTAAGTAGGAGATTGCATTAGACCTTTGTATTATGAGGAGCAGAGAGTGGCAGACATTTGTTTTGGGAGAAGGTGGAATAAAGGCATATGTTGTACACCTCTGGTATAGAGGGAGCGGGCAAGAAAAGCAAACTATTACCCCTCCGTGTCTCTGATGCCCTCTCGCCTTTCCCATTTGTCTCTCTTTGTCCTCGTACAGTATCTTGTAATTACCCTTGTGTTGCCAAGCCAAACCCATATGTTGCACTGTGCGACAGCAGCTTACAGTTAATGTATGACCATGAATGTGTGCATGCGTGTGTGTGCGTGTGCGCACGCTCTCTTAGGTACTGCAGTTTTTCTAGATCTATAAAAAACTATTCTGTGTTGTATTCCTGCCCATTTTCTTTCACACAGGAAGTGTGAGAACAGAGCTTGGACAAGTGGATCCTTGACAGAGGGACAGAGAGAAGAGCTCTTATTTACAAACCCGTTCCCAGCTCTCGATTCGGGAGACGTACATCCGACTAATATCTGTCTCTCACGTCCACTCATGCACTCATCCGCTGTCTCGGTCTCCATCATGGTAAATGATCGATTTCAAGGTGACCCCTGGCTGAATTACGGCAAGTGTTTTGTGTGAGCAGGCGGGCGGCTGCAGCCTGGTCCCAGTAATTAACACCAGCGCCTAATGAAGTCCAGCTGCTCGCCGCGCAGACTGAGCGCCTGCCAAAAACCAGGAGAGCCCCTGTCAGCCTGCCTCATCCTCCTCTCTCGATCTCGCTTCAGCTCTCTCCATCCCTCGCTCTATCCTTTTCCGAAGGTCAGCCTACCCCATCAGTGCCCGCCAGGTCCAGCCAACCGGTCTCTCTCTCTCTCTCTCTCTATTTCCCTCTACACCACGGATAAAACACTGACCCGGCATTCCCGCTCTCCTTCCTCTCCCTTTGTCTCATCCCTCGCTCCACTGACAAATCACTCCCTTCCCCGTCTGTCCTACTGATCTCTTTCCATCTCCACACGGCTGTGTAATATCTCTTGTGTCTTCTCCATCATGCTCTCGGTCCTCAGTGTTTGCAAAGTTTAAATGGAAACCTTGGATGATCAATCAGAGTGTAAAAGCATGGTATTTCCATCTGACGCTCAGACAGTATATCGTAATGTACGTTCTGGGTGCAGGGTTTGTATTTACTTTCAAAAGCGGAACATCCAAAACTTCCCTTTCCAGCTTCGACAGAGGGAAATGAAAGAAATGAGACGCGTTGCTTTTGTTTTACAGGCTGGCTTTGAGCAATACACACAAAGCTACAGTAATGTTTCAATTTAAACATAGTACAAGTGTAACGTCTGAGAGAACCAGAGTGCGTCACAGTGAGTAGCTTAAGGGCAAAACCGTGTTTTAGATCAATCCTAACTCAGGGTAGATAGAGTATTGTCTCTCTCCTTTCGCAGACGTATTCCTTTTTCATTCTTCTTTCGCTCCATCCTTCTCTCTTTTAACCCCTGAGCGCTCCATCTCTCCTGGATCAAAGCTTGACGCTCCTGTCAAGGAGGCACCTCTCTCTACTCCTCAGAGTCCTGCCTTTGAAGACACCGTCCCCAGGTGGCCCCTCTCCATACCCCCCCCCCCCCCACACACACACACACACACACTCAGATCGGCCTTCACCCTCGTGCTCCCGCCCTCCATCAAGAGCGCATTCTGCTTTCTCTGCTCATCTCTCAGAGCGCACTCATGAACTGTGACATGCACAGGTTCCTCCTACACACACTTGTGTGTACGCGCACGCACGCACACACACACGCGCACATAGCTCTTATACAGAGGCACAATCACATCAGACAGCTGATGTTAATTATCAGGTAGGGTTTGGAGGGCTTTATTTGCAGGACAGAACTGTCGAGAAACACACTCCATTTAATCCCAAATGCACTGCAGGTCGTCTTTTCCTCTTTGTTTCACCCTCCAGCAGGGCTGAGAGAGAGAGAGAGAGAGAGAGAGAGAGAGATACAGTAGCAAAACTGGAACTTTACACTCACTAGCCAGAAATACATGTGGGCCAAGAGCTTCAGTTCATGTTCACATCAAACATCAGAACGAGGAAAAAAATGTGATCTCGTTGACTTTGTCCGTGGTATTATTGCTGAAATAATATTTCAGTGTTTTCATTCTTTTATTCAAGTTTTAGTCAAGTGGACTCAAAAACTAAAAAAAAAAAAAATTCTCTTTCTAGGACACTATAAATGTACAGTACCAGGCAAAAGTTTGGACACTCCTTCTAATTCAATGGTTTTTCTTTATTTTTATTAATTAAGAGACACTTCGGGGCGGCACGGTGGTGTAGTGGTTAGCGCTGTCGCCTCACAGCAAGAAGGTCCGGGTTCGAGCCCCGTGGCCGGCGAGGGCCTTTCTGTCCGGAGTTTGCATGTTCTCCCCGTGTCCACGTGGGTTTCCTCCGGGTGCTCCGGTTTCCCCCACAGTCCAAAGACATGCAGGTTAGGTTAACTGGTGACTCTAAATTGACCGTAGGTGTGAATGTGAGTGTGAATGGTTGTCTGTGTCACTCAGTGCGTTTACATGCACATCCAAATCGAGCTACTGTCGGTAATTGAGCTAAGGGTCCCAGCAGGGGTGCCAGAGAAATCCAATCCTACATGCACACAAGGAAATCGAGCTATTGTGTGAGGTACATGTGCACCCGAGCCACAGGTGGCGCTACACGCCCCATCGTGTTGGTACACTTCCGGTTGTCGTCATGAAGAAGAGCTATTCAAGAGTATAAACAAAGTTATCAGTTCCGTGTTCACAAGAAGAACGACGACGAGGACAGCAACATCGAGAGAGAGAAGATGGACAACAACGAAGCAGCTCAGCACTTGTTGAACCGCTTGTGGTCTTGTCACTTGTCACTTCCGGAAGGGGCAGTGCTGAAGTAAGTAGCTCGACTACGTAGCTCGATAGGGTTTACGTGCACTATGTAGCTCAGCTAGAATCGCATAATCTAGGTCGCGTAGCTCGATTACGAGAAATCCAGTTCGGTTCGATTTCAGCCGAGCTAAGGTGTTTCCATGGCATTTAGAACTTCGATTTCAGTCGAGCTATGGCAGAAATTCGATTTTCTCTATGTGCATGTAAACGCACTGAGTGTGTCAGCCCTGTGATGACCTGGCGACTTGTCCAGGGTGTACCCCACCTCTCGCCCATAGTCAGCTGGGATAGGCTCCAGCTTGCCTGCAACCCTGTAGAACAGGATAAAGCGGCTACAGATAATGAGATGAGATGAGAAGAGACACTTCATGTCTTAAAGTAATGATGGATGTCGTTTCTCTTTACCTTTTTTGAGCGGTTCTTGACGTAATATGGATTACTACAGTTGTAGAATAGGGCTATTTACTGTATTTTTATTATTTACTGTTTGATCTCAAACGCATGAAGAAGGCAAGAAATTGCACTAATTAACTTTTGACCAGGCAGAGCAGTTAATTGAAAAGCATTCCAGGTGACGACCTCATGAAGCTGGTTAAGATAACGCCAATAGTGTGTAAAGAGTCATCAAGCTAAATGCTGGTTACGCTGAAGAATCTAAAATATGAAAAAAACACATTTTGTTTTTAAAGACATTACATTACTGGCATTTAGCAGACGCTTTTATCCAGAGTGACATACAATATACCCAGAGCAGCCTGGAGAGCAGTTGGGGGTTTGGTGCCTTGCTCAAGGGCACTTCAGCCATTCCTGCTAGTCCAGGGACTCAAACCAGCAACCTTTTGGTTGCAAAGCTGCTTGGCTAATCATTAGGCCATGGCTTCCTCAAATAGGGTTGTTACCATGTAGTTTTATCTATGTTCCAGATGTTTTTTCATAGTTTTGATGTCTTCAATATTGTTCTACAGTGTAGAAAATAGTCAAAATACAGAACAACTTATGAATGAATAGGACTGTCCAGATTTTGACAAGGAACAAGACCATCAGTCTGCTCTAAAACCTGACTACACTGTCAGAAATAGGGGGAGAGTAGGAGTCCATTTCTGTCCCCCAATGTACAATCCACACTAATGTATCCCCTAGGGCTCATTATTGGACCTCAAAGTAACTAACTGTACCTTTTTAGGGCTAAAAAGGTACATATATATGTTCCTAGTATATAAAGGGTACAAATCAGTACCTTAGAGGTCCTGCCGCAGTGACAAGCCGAAGGTACTTTATTTTCTAATAGTGTAGTTAAGTGTAAATTCCCCCTTCAATGAATATCCAGCTTTGATCAAGCAGCTGAAGAGTTGGAGAGAAACTGACATAAACCTAATCAATTCAAATTCACTTTCAGGTGTAAACAGGCTCTAAAATGCTATGCAAGTGGTTTGAGATTTCATCTCATCTCATTATCTGTAGCCGCTTTATCCTGTTCTACAGGGTCACAGGCAAGCTGGAGCCTATCCCAGCTGACTACGGGCGAAAGGCGGGGTACACCCTGGACAAGTCGCCAGGTCATCACAGGGCTGACACATATGGCCCTTTTCCACTACCCTTTTTTAGCTCACTTCAGCTCACTTCAGCCCGACACGGCTCGCGTTTCGACTACCTCAGAGCAGCACGACTCAGCTCGCTTCAGCCTTACTCAGCACCCAAAACTCGCACGATTTTGGAGTGGGGCTGAAGCGAGCCAAACCGAGCCGAGTGGGGCTAGGGGCGTGAGGAGACACTCCCCTGTGCACTGATTGGTGAGGAGGAGTGTCCTCACACACCCCGCGAGCATGCTGGGATCTGTAAACACCGTAAACCCGGAAAAAGAAGAATTACGAATTATGAGAATTTCTGAAGCCTTATGCGCCTCGCCTCATCTATACGCTCTTGCCAGTATCTGTTGGCGTTGTCGGTGACAACAAGCCACAGCACCAAGACCAGCAACACTAACGACTCCATGTCCTCCATGTTTATTGTTTACTATCCAGGTCGTGAGACTACCGCTTAAAAGGTCACTGATGTCACTGTTTGTGCCGCCTAACGACATCACGTGACGTCCACCCACTTTCGATAACTCCACCCAATGTGTCCACCCACTTCCAGCCAGCACGGTTCAGCGCGGTTGTAGTCGAAATGCAACTCCAACAGCCCCACTCAGCTCGACTCAGCCCAACTCAGCACGGCACGGCTCAGCCCGACTCAGCCGCGTTGGTAGTGGAAAAGCGGCAATAGACACAGACAACCATTCACACTCACACCTACGGTCAATTTAGAGTCACCAGTTAACCTAACCTGCATGTCTTTGGACTGTGGGGGAAACCGGAGCACCCGGAGGAAACCCATGTGGACACGGGGAGAACATGCAAACTCCGCACAGAAAGGCCCTCGCCGGCCCCGGGGCTCGAACCCGGACGCTTCTTACTGTGAGGCGACAGTGCTAACCACTACACCACCGTGCCGCCGGTTTGAGATTTTTTTTTTTGGTTCAGGAAAGTCTGTAGTTTTCAGACCAACATCTCATCTCATCTCATCTCATTATCTCTAGCCGCTTTATCCTTCTACAGGGTCGCAGGCAAGCTGGAGCCTATCCCAGCTGACTACGGGCGAAAGGCGGGGTACACCCTGGACAAGTCGCCAGGTCATCACAGGGCTAACACATAGACACAGACAACCATTCACACCTACGGACAATTTAGAGTCACCAGTTAACCTAACCTGCATGTCTTTGGACTGTGGGGGAAACCGGAGCACCCGGAGGAAACCCACGCGGACACGGGGAGAACATGCAAACTCCACACAGAAAGGCCCCCCGCCGGCCCCGGGGCTCGAACCCAGGATCTTCTTGCTGTGAGGCGACAGCGCTAACCACTACACCACCGTGCCGCCGGTTTGAGATTTTTTTTTTTGGTTCAGGAAAGTCTGTAGTTTTCAGACCAACATAGAGAAGAAAATATAGAGATACTATATAGTCGACAACCAAGAGGTGCTGCATCACAATCCAATCCAGCGGCAGTACAAAACAGCTATATGTCTTAGTAAAATCAGCCCAAGCCACTTCTTTCTTATCTAGCAATCGATTCTTTTCTGTGTGGATGTCAGAGACTCAGATACACTCAGTTTTACTGCATGGTATCTGAAACTCATGCTTAATTTATGATCACTTTTGCAACTACTTTTTGATCGCAGTGACACCAAAAGCAGAAAGCGGCATAATTTTGCTCAACTGCATTAGAAATAGTATTTTAAAATCTGTACTCGCTGTCACGTTTATGCCATGCACCACTGCACCACCATGACTGCATCTTCATGATCGTACACTTATACGCTTCTTTTATTTTTTCCTCCGCTTGTTGCTTCCATACACAGAATTGGTTAGTAATCAGATCGCACCCATCATGCCAAACTAACATGCACACTCCCTTAACACAGCGTCACATGGGTATAAGTTCCTTCCACCAGCTGCGACAGATGCTGGCGTCGCTAGATTAAATAAATTCAGAATACTTAACGAATTAAGCGAGGAGCTAATTGCGGCTGGCCCGTGTTCATTATGGGCACAAAGGCGGGAGGATTGTTTGTCTTTTTAACAATTAACTCGCAGAGCTCGGCAGAGGGAGGAGAGGCTGAGCAGTTTGTGCAGTTGTCCCACCCTCCCCTGCACAGCAGCTGCATCAGACACACCTGGACAGGCCTGGGATGGGGAACAGAGAGGGGGCAGGTGTGCCCCTACCAAAGCTACCTGAGTTCTCCACTCACACACACACACACACACGCTCACACACCAAGACACCAGCACAACGGCCCGCTTTGGCCCCTCCAACTTCAAAATGAGTCGCTTTGAAATCAAAACACACCAGGAATAACACGCTTGTGTAGAAACACATGTTTGGTGCACAATCAAGTGGGTTTCTTTCTTTTACGCACATCACACACACACACACACACACGCACACAAACTCAGACACACCTGTACACAGATCTGTACTGTCTCAGCGGCACTGGCCACTAGTGTGGCTGATTTTCCATTCTGTTCCCACACCTTTTGGAGGAGGCTCCCCCTGAGCTGTTCTCTTATAGATCTCCAAACAGCTTGTAATTACTTTTAATAAACAGCATAAGAAGCAAATCAAGCGCAAACGTGGCAAAATGAGCTCTCGGGGGGATCAGACGCCACTCAACCTTGCAAACAAACATTTGGGCAAAACATTATTTCTCTCTCTCTCTCTTTCTCTCTCTCTCTCTCTTTGCTTTTTCAATGTGACATCGTTTGCGGCGGCTAATCTAAGAAAACAGTGAGAAAAAGTAAAAAAAAAAACAGGATGAAGAGAACAAGATCAAAGAACAGCTATACATGCATACTGTACATATACACATAGATGATTGATGTGTGCTGATAATTAAGAGAAACTGACGTCTTTCCTCTCAATCACTGCCTTTTCACTCCCTTTTGCTCTCCATCACTTTATCCCTCCTTTTATCCCTCCATCCATCCACTCAAGCAGCATGCGCCCTCCATGATAGCCCCCAGTGCAACCGCGCCCGGCCCCTTGGAAGTTCCGCTTGGCTAATTCCAGGTGTTGTGGTATGTGCATGTGGGGCTCCTCATCTGTTCCCACAGTCACACATTTAGCACACGGAGGAAACCACTGCACCACCAGCAAGCCGTTAGACCTGCCCTGCATCTTTGCAATACTGTAAAACCCTTTCTGTAAACAAAGCACTCAATCACTCCCTTCTCTCATCCTCAGTTCACTCATGCTACCAAGTATCACTTTAGTCTGCTGACACTTTTGCTCCAGATTATTTACTGCGATTGGGCGCTAAGATTCCCCCCCTTTTTTTTGCACATTTACCATTCCATAATGTTTAAATTTGAAAACAATATGACACAATCAGTGTCAGATATATACACACACTCTAGTATTTTATTATGGTCGGGTTCTTGCCCAAACTGATAATTGCATCATCAGTTTTTCTTTGGCTAATCAGACACAAGGCACACCACCACAATTACTGGAGCATTTGGGGATTAGGTGCCTTGCTCAAGGGCACTTAAGCCAATCCCGCTGGTTCAGGGAATTAAACCAGCAACCTTTTGGTCCCAAAGCTGTTTCTCTAACCATTTGGCCATGGCTTCCCTCAAGTAACCAGACTGATAAATGTTTGCGACAGATATCATGTGTATTATTCGAGACATTTCCTTGACATTTGAAATCTGTGGTTGGTCAGATGCAATGCCAGTCAAGCAAACTCTTACTGTGCAAAGTTCTTGGTGAAATACACTAGATTCTCAAGTGACAGCTAAAAAGATTATGCTACAGTTACTGTCATTACTAGCTTTCATTCACTGTTACCAGTTTTAACAGGTGCTGTCTTTTTAGTCATGAACTGTTTTGCACTCAAGGATTCATCAATAAATAGTTTTTAGCTTCAACACAGTAGACTTCATATCAAAAATATAACGAGCTTCCTGATTACACAATTGCACTATTTGGCCATATAGGACACAGTTATAGAAGTGAGTCATGAATAATATATAATCACGCTATCTGTTATCACTCAGATGAGGATGGGTTCCATTTTGAGTTTGGATCCTGGTCAAGGTTTCTTCCTTATGTGGTCTCAGGGAGTTTTTCCTTGCCACGAGTCCGACTTGTGTCCCAATTTTAAGGACTCGTGACTTGACTTGGACTTGAGCACTGATGACTCGGACTTGGACTCATACATTAACTGCATTCGGACTCCTAAATTGGAGACGAGGATTTTTTCTTTATTTTTGTAACATGTCATAATAATTTGGCATAAGATATTTATATCTACATTAATTTTTATACTAATTTTGTGCAAGAGAATGCACATTCACCTGTTCATACGTCATGTTCAGGAACAAACATGACGTTAAAGGCGCTACAATGCCTGGACAGAAGCCCCTAGGGTTGTCCGCTTTGCTTATACAGACTTCTCGTGCAGTGGGAAAAAATACACTGCTATGTGTTCCATATGTAGAAGAACTATCGAGGAGACGACGGGGACAACCTCGAACTCCAATCGTCATTTGGCAAAACTCCATCCAGAGAAGGAAGTGACACGCTATGTTCATTGCTCTGTTGATAGTGGGCGGGGCTTGCTTGCTGAGTCATGAACTAGCTCGTGTTAACCCTCTCTCATGTTATTTGCCCTGCTGATAGTGGGCGGGGCTTGCTGAGCGATGAACAAGCTTTTTATCTGTAGCCTGTTAACTAAAATGGAGCAGTCAAGCAGTAACGTTAGTCCAACACAGTAGCAGAGACGCTTTCACATAAAGGCAGCAACAGCCACCGTCAAATGGTGCAGTTGGAGTCTTGTTCTCGGACTCGACTCGGATCAACAGTGGACTCGACTCGGACTTGAACACTGGGGACTTTAGACTGGACGCGGACTCGAGGTTTAGTGACTCGATTGCAACACTGCTGTCACCTCAAGTTTGCTCATTAGGGATACATTTATAAAGTCACATGTTTAAAATTTATATCCGAAATTTATATATTTCTGTAAAGTTGCTCTGCGACAAAGTCTATTGCTAAAGTGCTCATCTCATCTCATCTCATCTCATCTCATTATCTCTAGCCGCTTTATCCTTCTACAGGGTCGCAGGCAAGCTGGAGCCTATCCCAGCTGACTACGGGCGAAAGGCGGGGTACACCCTGGACAAGTCGCCAGGTCATCACAGGGCTTGCTAAAGTGCTATACAAATAAAATTGAACTGAATGGACTAGTCAGTGTTAATCAGTTCTATCAAATTTTTCTGTTAAAGGATTAACCCCAACCCCTTTCTTAAGAATAAACGGCAAAGCTGAGCAGCTCTGTTCCAACCAGGTGCTGAAGTTAAATGTAAACTGTATAAATTCAGTCACAGGTTTTCTTAGGTATCTTTAAAAGCCAATCTTAACGTGTTCAGAAATGACAAACTGCACCTTTAAATGCAGTTTCAATACAAGTCAGCTGGGTTTTTCGCTCATTTCTAACAAAGAGTTTTGAGGCCATTTAAAGTTCTTCACTTGCATGTCAATCCACACAACAGAGACATCAGTGGCTCATATTAGTGACACTTGAAAGACTGCTGTACTCTCAATAAAGGGGTGTGTGTGTGGAGAATGTAGAGGGCTGGTGCCATCTCTAACCACACGCACATGGCCCTAGGCTAGACGCAGACACACACACGCACACTCCTATGCCCTCCTGATACTCACACAGGCACTTAGCGGAGTGAGCTATCATCCGCATTATCCACATCCATTGACTTCTAAAGCTTCTTGAGTGCTGCCTCATTAAATCTTCACTGACACAGGGAGGACACGCCAGGTCCGTATCACCTGCCGTGCGTGTGTGCGTGTGTGTGCATATACAGGATTTTTTTTTTGTCTCTGTCCCACTGCACAGAACCAAGCATGAATGACAGCTACACATGGAGCAGTCGGTGAATTCTCCATGTACACTCTGCTTGCTAGCGGAATGCAGACATTCGTCAGATTTATTCTAAACTTGAATCCTCGAGCTTCGTTTTACAGACATCCGATTTGGCATGATATGGTCTTTAGCTTCTGCACACTGTCTCGTTACTTATATAATCATTGAGGTATAACCAGGTTTCGGCACGAATACACTGTGACATCACTGCGGGGTCAAATGGCAGTCTGGTGTGTGATGTTGCCATGGTGACTGGTGCACTTCATGCTTCAGGCATTGGGCTCACTGGGATGAATAAGTAAGAGTCAGGAGTGAGACGTGCCATTAGCTGCAATCTCCGGAGACCTCTTCTGTTCAGGTGTGTGTGTGTGTGTGTGTGTGTGTGTGCACGCTCCCTCATGCCCCTAGCCCCACCTCATGCAAAAAACAACCACGTAAGAGGTGAATGAATGTTTAAGTAAAGTGGAAAATGGGAGGTGCATGGATGAATGAAATGAGATGCTCATGTACTGTACTTCTCAATCATTCTCTTAAAATTATGAGTGAGCTGGACATGCATCGCTTTCTATACTCTATACCCACTAGTTATACATCCCTCCTCTGCCCTCTGTGCAGTGTGTGTGTGTGTGTGTGTGAGGGGGATTATGGAGAGAGATGGGCGACAAACCTGATGGCAGCTGGGCGGGCTCTCCTGAGGCACATCCGACAGGCAGGGAGGGGTGGAAAGAGAAGGCAGGGTGACAGTTAGTCAGCAGCTCCGTGATCATATGGGGGTTAGATGGGGGACATGGTACAGACATGGGGATTATTATGGGGTGGGTGGGAAGGATCATTTACTGTGAAAGTGATGACGGGTGGTGATCTGTCTCATACATACTTCTATAGGATGTGATTCGCTAAACTGTGTGTTGTTTAAACAGGTAGGTAGAGCTTATATGGATTATGCAAGCATGGTGATAGATGTATATTTACTCCAAATATTCACTTGACCTCCAACGTGCTGAGCTAACTTTCTTGTAGGCCTGTTTAGACGACTAAAATTACCTTCATGATAGTTCACACCTGGATGCTTGGTGCAAATTGAGTAGCATTCTTGGAGCAGGTGTTTTTTAAATGGAAGCTGCCCTCCGCCCAAACCCCACCGACTCCTACCCCTGCCAAACCTAGCACCTTTGAAACTAACAACACATGGACTAACGGATCTGACTGTATTTTAGTCTATGAGGTAGAATAAAAGGAAGCAACATTAAAAATACACAATTTATAACTGACACCCAGGATTTAAACAAATATCTTATTGTAGCCTCGTATGCTATTTAACAGTTATTCCACGAAATCGAGTCGTACGTGAGCTGATAGCCGACGAGGCTTGTAGCGCTGAGTTGGCTATAAGCCATGTACGATGAGATTGAGTGGAATAACTGTTTTATTCTATCCACATTCACTGGATTTTGAGAAACAGAGCATTTTTATTTTTTGCAAATTCGATAAATAGAAACTTTATACGGCGGCACGGTGGTGCAGTGGTTAGCGCTGTCGCCTCACAGCAAGAAGGTCCGGGTTCGAGCCCCGTGGCCGGCGAGGGCCTTTCTGTGTGGAGTTTGCATGTTCTCCCCGTGTCCGCGTGGGTTTCCTCCGGGTGCTCCGGTTTCCCCCACAGTCCAAAGACATGCAGGTTAGGTTAACTGGTGACTCTAAATTGACCGTAGGTGTGAATGTGAGTGTGAATGGTTGTCTGTGTCTATGTGTCAGCCCTGTGATGACCTGGCGACTTGTCCAGGGTGTACCCCGCCTCTCGCCCGTAGTCAGCTGGGATAGGCTCCAGCTTGCCTGCGACCCTGTAGAACAGGATAAAGCGGCTAGAGATAATGAGATGAGATGAAACTTTATACAAAATGTCCGACAAAATCATTTCCGCTTGGAATGTAAACAAACCGGCGAAATGACAGGAGCAATTTGTGAAAATGCAACCCTGTAGAACAGGATAAAGCGGCTAGAGATAATGAGATGAGATGCTTATAATGATAGTAATTCTTGAAAAATAAAAAAGATACGTTCTTACCATCAAATACTTTTTTCCCATATTTTGTTGCTTTATTTCTTGCATTTTTGGGGTTTTGTTTTCGAGTAGAGTTTTTATTTCGTCCTCGGCTGGTTCAACAACACGCTCCGCCATTTTGTTTTTCTCTACTCACGGTATATGAGCTGATAGCCTAGTAGTAGCGTAGCCAATCAGAGCGCACGGTTGCTCATAGCCAGTGAATGTGGATAGAATAATTCTTAATACATTCCTATATCTGCAAATTCGTGTCAGTTTTGTGAAATCCCAATTAACTGCCTCCTGTCTATAAACCAGCACTTCCTGCTACAGTAGTGTCTGAAATTGTGATGCCTAGAGAGTGGCAGCGACAGTGTGGACGATTTGACTTTATTTTTATTAGAATAATATCTCATTTGCATAATGTGGAAGTTGCAGGAGACGTGTGGACAATTCATCTAATTTTAAGATATGTATGTACAGTGGTCCTTGAAAGTTTGTGAACCCTTTAGAATTTTCTATATTTCTGCCTAAATATGACCTAAAACATCATCAGATTTTCACACAAGTCCTAAAAGTAGATAAAGAGAACCCAGTTAAACAAATGAGACAAAAATATTATACTTGGTCATTTATTTATTGAGGAAAATGATTCAGTATTACATATCTGTGAGTGGCAAAAGTATGTGAACCTCTAGGATCAGCAGTTAATTTGAAGGTGAAATTAGAGTCAGGTGTTTTCAATCAATGGGATGACAATCAGGTGTGAGTGAGCACCCTGTTTTATTTAAAGAACAGGGATCTATCAAAGTCTGATCTTCACAACAAATGTTTGTGGAGGTGTATCATGGCATGAACAAAGGAGATTTCTGAGGACCTCAGAAAAAGCGTTGTTGATGCTCATCAGGCTGGAAAAGGTTACAAAACCATCTCTAAAGAGTTTGGACTCCACCAATCCACAATCAGATTGTGTACAAATGGAGGAAATTCAAGACCATTGTTACCCTCCCCAGGAGTGGTCGACCAACAAAGATCACTCCAAGAGCAAGGCATGTAATAGTCAGTGAGGTCACAAAGGACCCCAGGGTACCTTCGAAGCAACTGAAGGCCTCTCTCACATTGGCTAATGTTAACGTTCATGAGTCCACCATCAGGAGAACACTGAACAACAATGGTGTGCATGGCAGGGTTGCAAGGAGAAAGCCACTGCTCTCCAAAAAGAACACTGCTGCTCATCTGCAGTTTGCTAAAGATCATGTGGACAAGCCAGAAGGCTATTGAAAAAATGTTTTGTGGACAGATGAGACCAAAATAGAACTTTTTGGTTTAAATGAGAAGTGTTATGTTTGGAGAAAGGAAAACACTGCATTCCAGCACAAGAACCTTATCCCAGCTGTGAAACATGGTGGTGGTAGCATCATGGTTTAGGCCTGTTTTGCTGCATCTGGGCCAGGATGGCTTGCCATAATTGATGGAACAATGAATTGTGAATTATACCAGCAAATTCTAAAGGAAAATGTCAGGACATCTGTCTGTGAACTGAATCTCAAGAGAAGGTGGGTCATGCAGCAAGACAACGACCCTAAGCACACAAGTTGTTCTACCAATTAATGGTTAAAGAAGAATAAAGTTAATGTTTTGGAATGGACAAGTCAAAGTCCTGACCTTAATCCAATCAAAATGTTGTGGCAAGTAGTTCATGTGCGGAAACCCACCAACATCCCAGAGCTGAAGCTGTTCTGTATGGAGGAATGGGCTAAAATTCCTCCAAGCCGGTGTGCAGGACTGATCAACAGTTACCGGAAACATTTAGTTGCAGTTATTGCTGCACAAGGGGGTCACAGCAGATACTCAGTGCATTTACATGCACACAGAGAGAATCGAATTTCTGCCGTTGCTCGACTGAAATCGAAGTTCAAAATGCCATGTATACACCTTAATTCGGCTGAAATTGAACCGAACTTGATTTCTCGGAATCGACCTACACGACCTAGATTATGCGATTTCTGCCGAGCTACTTAGTGCATGTATACCCTATCGAGCTATGTATTCGAGCTACTTACTTCAGCACTGCCCCTTCCGGAAGTGACGAGTGACGAGACCACAAGGGAAACACAACAGCCTCGGTCGGCATGACAATGAATCATGACAACGGCATGAATCTTTTCTTTTTGTGGCATTGTTTGCACTGTTAAAATTTAGCTCACTTACTGTATCACCAAATACATCTGTACAGCTGTTGCATAGCTGTGAATTGTGTACATAAACAAGTCATTGTATTTGTGTGTGTGTGTGTGTGTGTGTATATACACACACAAATATATGTCCAACATCTGAAGAATGTCAATAAAAACAAAACAATTGAACTTTTTGTGTTTATTAAGACATAAGTTAAATTGTAAGCAAAAAAATATATTTTTGTAAGCAAAAAATGGACTTTAGAAAAATATTATTGTGCAAAATAAGTTGTCTTACAAAACAGTGGTCTGCGCCGGACAGTTTGTAGCCATACAGTCTGTTAGAGCAAGCCTAACAGCTTGAACACGGAACTGCCAGTGTTGCCAGATTGGGGGGTTTTAAGTGCATTTTAGCGGATTTGAACATGTTTTGGGCTGGAATACGTCAGCAGTATCTGGCAACACTATAGCGCTTCTTCATGATGACAACCGGAAGTGTACCAACACGATGGGGCGTGTAGCGCCACGTGTGGCTCGGGTGCACAATGCACCTTGCACAATAGCCCGATTTCACTTGTGCATGTAGGATTGGATTTCTCTGGCACCCCTGCTGGGACCCTTTGCTCGATTACCGACAGTAGCTCGATTTGGACGTGCATGTAAACGTACTGACTGAAAGCAAAGGTTCACATACTTTTGCCACTCACAGATATGTAATATTGGATCATTTTCCTCAATAAACAAATGACCAAGTATAATATTTTTGTCTCATTTGTTTAACTGGGTTCTCTTTATCTACTTTTAGGACTTGTGTGAAAATCTGATGATGTTTTAGGTCATATTTATGCAGAAATATAGAAAATTCTAAAGGGTTCACAAACTTTCAAGCACCACTGTATGTATGTATTTATTTATTCAATGTCCTATATATTGCTCTTTGTCTTTTCAAATGGTACTACCGGTCTTTTTTGTGTGTATTTTCTGTACATTATGACAAAAAACAGTCGGCCGTTACTCAGCTTTACGGATCTTTAATTTCACATCTAAACAGTTCATTGAGAAATCCCCTTTTACTGTGCAAACTCCATCCCTTGCACAAAATTCTTCATTTGAAAATCATATGGCTATAATCATTTCGGTATTAATCCCTCACTGCGTGTCTAACTTTCAAAATGGCCTGAGTAACTACTATTTTTGGCTGTAAAAAAAATGAAATATGATACAAGATTAAAATGAAAGCATCATGAAAGTGCCTTCCCCTGGCCCACATGTATGCTTTTAATTTCTGAACACATTTTTATCTCTGGGCCAGACTTATATTGTTGCCATAAATACAGTGGTTACTAACAAATGTCAGGCGGCAGCGCTGGACTTAATATGGCTCCTGGCTGGAGTGAATATCATACTACGATAAAATCAGTTTCAACTGAGTTCAGCAAGTTTTAACAAGTTTTATGTAAATTATAATAGCTAATTTCTCACTAGTTTTTACACACTGCAAACGTTTTGGACTTGTGAACAGTGCTGTGTTATGTGTGATGGCAAATGAGAGGAATAAGGATGACTGTTAGACGATGATTGTTTGCACAAACTAGAGAAAGAGAGAGAGAGAGAGAGAGAGAGAGAGACAGGAACAGAGGGGGGTGAAGAGACTGACTACAGCTCAATTCACTAATAAAGGCAGATGAAAGTGAGGTTAAACACAATATGCTAATTGAAATGTGTTGGCTGATTAAGGGCGATTGAGAGGCAAGTGGGCGTGCTGTGAGTTCTGGGCGCTGGTGATTAGTGCGGCATTAGTGTCTGCATGCTTTTCCTCATGATGTACAGAACAGCGGTATGGAGCGAGCATGTGTGTGCGTGTGTGTGTGTGTGTGTGTGTGTGTGTGTGTGTGTGTGAGAGAGAGAGAGGGAGAGAGAGAGATAGTGAATGGGGAGGGAGGTGAAATGAGTAAGTCCCTTTCCGCTGCTCCATCCTCTCTCCTTCTGTCCACACACACACACGCTTCAGCATTCTGCCCACACATTCAAAGAATAAGAAAACTAGAGAAAAACAGCAGAGCCCTGAGGAGACTATAACGCTCGAACAAACATAGCAAAGAGCAGAGGCAGTGAGGCTGTGCTGCCTAGCAAAACGGAAATGCTCCAGAACATCTCGCCTTATCACAAGGAATGTCAAGTGCATGTCAAATTCAGAGCACAGGAAGCAGCGTAGGCCTTGATCCTCCATGAATTGGTTTAGTTGCTCTGTGTTGCTTTGTTTGTTGCTTTGTTTGCTGCTCGACTTAAAATCTCTCTCTCTCTCTCTCTTTGTGTGCGGGGGTCTCTCAGGAACGCAGCTCCTTTTTTTCTGCGGGCTTTATTGTTTTCCGCTGTGCAGCTGCAGACCCTCGGGATGCCCCCTGCAGGTGTGAGAGCATGTGAGTGCGGGTGTATGTTTTTGGCTATAAGTGTGTGTATGTGTGTGTACTCACGTTCCCCCCACCCCCCCACCCCCACCAGCAGGGTGCGCCACAATGCTTGGGGAGGCACCGAGGGGGGCAGCGTTAAATGGAAGCTAAAATTAAAACCTGAGTACTGGCATGTCTGTGATGTCTACATGCACACACGCACACACACGCACACGCCTTGTGGGGCTAGCCTAGCAGAGAACCTTGAAGCTCAGTGGGGATTTTTCATATTTAAATAAATATAAAGCTACCGATCCTCACTTAAACTATAAACCATGATCTGTATTTAACAAGCATTAAGAGTCGTGGCACGTAAATTTATAGCTGAACTCTCTTCTCGTGTGCCATTCATTCTTCATTTCATCTGTGTTTAATCCTGGAGCCGCAAGTCCATTCCCTTCTTTTCCTGTGCTGTCCTTCTAGAGTTTGCAGATCCTCAGTAAAGCGGGTATCATAACACAGAGCAGTGGCTCGCTGTCACTCACGGGGGAAATGAGACGGTCCAAACCGCTCCTTCCGTAATTTAGGACGAGGTGATGGACAGGATGGAATATTATCAGTCTTATTACTGTGAAAATATGCATCTCTTGCCAGGATGGCATAATAAGTGGCACTGGCTTTATGGCATAACACTGAGGGGGTGATCAACCCCAAGCCCAGCAGCCTTCTTGACACGAGCCCTAAACCGGACTCTCAAGGATTATGACAGAATAACAAAAAGAGAAAAAAAGAAAGACATTGGCAGAACAGGTGAAAAGGTTGCCTCAATTCACTAATAAAGGCAAATGAGAGAGAGAGAGAGAGAGAGCGAGAGCGCGAGAAAGCTAAAGATAGGACCTGAGAGGAGATGACTACTTTCATCTTTTTTAGTCATCAACATCCTCAGCATGCGTGATGGATTTAAAACATCTCTGTTTTTGTGTGAGAGGAAACAGAAATCTATCAGGATTAAATTATACAGCAGGAAGTGTCTAGTTTTGAGCAAATCACCCTCCCTTAATGCACTCCAGCCACGGCTAGAATTACTGTGTACCCCCTCCGTAATGCAATCCCATACTGACCTCATATCAGTACACGCCTGACACACCACTATCCCCGTCCACTTTATTGAGACATAATTAACAAGTTAATGAGATGAGACGCTGGATCAACTTTGCACTGTAGTAGCTGTATTTTAATTAACACAAACAAATCTAATTGTACTTGCGTCATACTGTGTACCTGTCAAGTGAATCACTGAGCTGACAATGAAACAATCTAATTCGTGATTCACCGTTTTTTTTTTTTTAACTGAGAAAAAAATGCCATTAAATACAATACACGAAACAGCAAATCAATTCGGTGAGTTAGTTAATCTTCTTTAAGATATAATATAATGCATTTAAAGTATTCCAAAAAGATCCCTCAGACATGTTTCCGCATTTCTGATGTTATCTCCATACTGTGAATGTTACATGATGTGAGCCAATCATATGATATACGGGGAGTGAAGTCAGAGGAGAAAATATTTATCTCACAGTACCGAAAGTTTGTATGTGAAGAGCAATTCTTTAACAATGCTTGTTTACGTTGTTAATAAATTGCAATTTATTCAACTGGAATGTAATTCAATATTGTTTTATTTCTAGTAAAATTGATGTGGTTGCCTTGAATTCTAACTGTTGCATAACAAAATGAAACAAATTGTCAGGTTGATTGTTGACTATCAGTACATACAGTTTCCATATTTTAAGTGATGGGAAAACATGTACGGTATGTGCGAAATAATGATACTACTGGATGGCACGGTGGTACAGTTGCTGCCTCCCAGCTCCAGGTTCTGTGGTTGGATCCTGAGCCTGGGTTTCTGTCTGTGTTTGGGTTTCTGTGCATGTCTATGTGGTTTCCTCTGGGACCTCAGGTTTCCTCCCGCCTCCCAAACCATGTATGTGGTTATATTAAATTGCCCCTAAATGTGAAAGAGTGTTGAACAGTGTATATGGGTGTGTATGGGGCCTTGAGATGGACTGACGTCTTATTTAGGGTGTGTATCTGCTTCAAACCCAGTGATTCTGGGATAAGCTTTGGGTCAACGGTGACCCTGACCAGGATAGAGCATTTACTGAAGATGAATGAATGAATGAATGAATGAACGAACGAGACCGTCAATGATGGCGTAGCTCACTCCAGCCCCGTCTAGTCCAGAAGGAACAATCTAAAGTGGGCCACCTTGCACAATAAATGTTGCAAGCTATATACACTATATACAAGCCATACACACCCTAGAAATACCGACCTATTTGCCAGAAAGAATCCAAAACGGCGAGGAACTGACCGAGAAGAAGTGATTTTTGTTGAACTGCTCATTAAGACTTAATTAGTCCATAACTTCATTAATAATTGCAATTAAGCAAATCTGCGTAGAAGTTACATGCACCCTAGGTACCCCGACCTTCATGTCAGAAAGAATCAAAATCGGTGAAGAATTGAGACAGAAGAAGTGATTTTCGTGAAATGTGGACGACGCCACACAGACGAGGGACGACGGATGGATGACGGACAACACGATGGCATAAGCTCATCGCCTGCCGGCCGGATGAGCTAATAATCATGCTGGGTCAATCAACAAGCAGAAGGAATAAAGCCTCCCAAGCCTTCAGGTTGCTCCAGGAAACAGTGCTATGATTGTGCCGACCATCTGCACCAGTCAGATTATTAAAATCCTTCAATTCCAGTAGCCCAATCAATCCACTCAACTAACTCATATTTAACCAGCATGCAGTCAAGATACTTGAAACTGACAGAAATAGTACAGACAACAGTAACAGACATCTTACTCAGTTCTTCAGAATTGACTGTATGAGATTTTTTTTTTTTGAGGAGGAGGAGATTGGTGAGATTGGTACATTTGAATCCCGAACTCAAGGGGGTCTGCCAGTGGAGCAGAGTGACGGCAAAGGAAATGACACAGGCTGCGTGACTGCACAGCAGTGGGGAGATCGCAGGTGGAAAAATGAAGATGAGAGGAGGAGCAGATGTTGCAGGTTTGACTGGTTAAACTGATTGAGATGAGGTGTCATCTCTGCGGTAATGATCATTCAGAGACGAAGAAAAAGCGAGGGTGGGAGAAGTAGAGGGGGCTGGAGGGTGGTGAGGTATGATCACACCTACACTTTTGGGAGGGGGTTGTGATGGAGCGACACAGGAAGGTGTATCAGCAAACATGAAAAGAAAGAAAGGTTTAAAAAAAAACTGTGTGTGAGTGTTATCAGTGTATGAGATTCGTCAATTATATTTTAGGCCGAGAACATGTAAATGGGCAGGGATGAAAAAGGGCACAGAAAAAGAATGGGGGAAAGGTGCATGCACACCTAAACCCACATTTGAGCAGAGAAAAAGACATGTACTGTCAGGATAACTAAAATGGAGCAAATCCAATTATTAATGTCAATGAAGAATGCAATAAAATACGGATTAACAACAGACGTTGAAATTTAAAAGGCACAGGATTGAACAAACCCAATTGCTACTTGCATACTGAATGTTTGATGGTTAGTGCCATGACAAGTCATATAAGATCCATACATAGCATTTCATTAATGTAATTTATTTCCAGAAAAAAAAAAAGTTTTACGTTTTTCAGTCTTTATTAACTCAGCGAAGTTGCGTCTTTCTCATCAAAATAATCTGGCATGTTTGTTGCAACACTGCAACATGCACACACATTCTCTCTCTCTCTCTCTCTCTCTCTCTCTCTCTCTCAATAAATAAATAAATACAGACAGACAGACAGACAGACAGAGTTGTGTTAAGGACTTTGATGAGAAAACGAGGGCCTGGAATATCAAAGCCATATTAATAGCCTTAGAAGTCATATATCAAAGCTGACAGATAGTGTAGCTTTTTAATGATTGTTTTGTAATCTCCGGCAAAAAGGAGAATGGCGGAGTGAGAGCATGCTGCAGTTAGAGCTCCTCTGTGATCTCACTGCAATTTTCTGCCAGCTATCGCGATGTCTGATAAAGGTTAATACTCTGCTCTCCCTTTTATTACGTTATGACGTCATCAATCTTTGAAGGGGGTGAAAAAAATAATGAAATAAAAAAAAAGAGCACTCACAATAATCTGCCTCAATTCCATAATTAATCCCCTCTAGCGTTTCTGACAATTACGATGGAAATTTTGGCTTAATTAACTTCATTGCAGTGGAGAGGCAGGTGATTCTCCTGCCCCTTAAGCACATCGGCCTCTATCTTTACCGTGATCTGGGGAAAAGGGACAAATGAGGGTGAAGCGCTTACAGTGTAGTACATATTGGACTGTCGGGGTTTAGAAGGACAGTGTTGGGTCTGAGGATTATGTGGTTGAACTGATTGAACATGAAGAAGGTCAGGCGTTTAAGATGTCGTCACTTCTGGAAGTTTAAGGCTAGGGATCTGAATAGCTGAGAAATTAGGTATCATAATCAGTCCTATATGCAGTTGTTCCACTTTCGAATGAGCTGCCAAGTACTGAGAAGTCACTAAGGCTCAGTGTGTTGTACCATTTGTGCTGAAAAATTTCTCAAAGGCCCTGCTCGTTAATCTACTATACAGTCTGCTGCTGCAGCAACTATTATTTACTTAAAAAAAAAAAGAAAAAAAGAAAAGAAAAGAACCACATAGGAAGCAAACGCTAAACCGCTTCATTCTGGGCAACGGCTTTGAAAATGTCATCCACCTGGTAAAAATAACTACAGTCTGACGCAGCACATTACCACCCTAATGTCTCATCAACATAGTTGGACCATTCACAAAACACAATTAGTAGAGGCAAAGAGACTTTGTGGCTTTGATGTTGCCGTCTTTTCTTTAATCCTAACCATGTGTCTAATCCTATTACATCTAGTCTTTGGTTACCAACAAGCTGTAGAAGACAATTCGATGGGTGTAGATACTAAAATAAAATGACCTCTGAAATAAAATATGCACACCTTTTAATAAAGAAAATCCATCAGAGTACAATTTGCAAATGATAATATCCTCTTCATCTACTGTAATTTGCAATACAGTCAATTAGATAAAGTGTATTTGTAGCCCACGTATTTTTTATTTTTTATTTAATAACAGAAGAAACTACAGAACACACTGTCGGTAATTAGCCAAGATAATATTTGGGATGAAGTGAAGGAGAAAAAAAAACCCCAAAAAACCAAAAAAAAAAACCAGCTGACCTAATTTTTTGGCCTTTGCAGAAGGAGTGAGACCTGCAGTCCCAGCCTTGGCTGTGTGGTGAAGAGTTACCACACCAATCAGACCTGCAGCCGCAGCCTCAGCTGCGCACTCAAGTGTTAAACAAAGGAACAGCTGTCAAGAGCGACATCTGCGATCCAGAAATAGAGCTGTTCATTTCACCTGTCTGTCTCACACCTGTGTGCAGGGAGTGAGAGGGCTAGGCAGGGCTACGAAAGGAGAGAAGGAGGAGAGCCTGGCGAGCAGTCACGCACTCACAACAAAGCATGCACATTTACTTACACACACACAAAGCAAAGATATTTACTCACCAATCATATGATTGGCCACATGGATCTGGATCTCACGTTCTGTTTCAAAGGTCATTTGGCATTTGATGCATTGATATGTTTTCTTCTACAAGACAACACACAGGATAATGGAACTTAGAACAGATTATTTCATACAATACATCATACTTGAACTTTCACGCAGTTTTTTTTTCCTATTTCTTCCTATCAAGACTCTTACACGGCTCTCTTCAACTGATCCATGACAAAGACTGAGCTACCCTTGAAATTCATCATCCATATCTAGCAAAAGGAAAATCCTGCACAATGGCACAGCAGGACAACTGCAAAACCCTCTTGGGCTCATGGTCATGAATCCTCACACCTTTGCTAGCACTCTAAAGCTACACACCAAACTCTTGCTGCAAAAATGTTTCGGGCAATATCAAAGAGCTAACGTTCTTTAGGCATCTGAGAAAGTCAAGAATGGCTGAGAAAGACCAAGAAAAATGGCCACTTAAAAGTTTTCACACTTACTTTAGGAACAGGTGAGGCCTCTGTTGCTTTTTTAGCTGCACTGGTTTCTGGGCTCATCTCAGGATGGTCTACCTGAACATGGCTTTCCAGATCCTCCAAGGTCTCAAACTTCACAGCACACTCAGGACAGCGTAGTCCAGAAGCACCTTTCTCCCCTGGCTCTTGAGGGGTTACAACGCCACTGGGTGACTGACCATTGGTGCCTCGGTTCATGCAGCCAGCACACAGCCCAAAAGGCAGGCCATTGACATCCAGCTTGACCAGCTCCTGCTTGTTCTTGAATTCTTTCAGACACAGGGCACACTTATATAACTTGTGGGCCTGCAGCTGGCCGTTGGGTGACGATGAAGCTGAACCTCCTCCCCCACCACTGCCACCTGATGAGGAGAGCTTCTGCATGTGGAATGTGCCATGAATCTTCAGCTCCAAAGTGGAAGTGACAGTCTGCATGCAGACCACACAGCGGAAACCTGTCAGGGAGTTCCTCAGGTCAGGATGCATCTGGCAGTGTTCAATAAACTCCTCTTCACTTTGGAGTGGCATCTTGCAGATGCGACAGGTGCCTGTGTCCAGGCTCTTGCTATGGGTGACTTTGTGCTCTGTGAGTGTGAGTAGAGAGGGGAAGCGTTCTCCACAAATGGGGCACATGTAGTGCTTTGCTGGCCCACGGTGAGTTTGGGCATGCTCTCTCAAGCCATTCTCAGAAAAGAAGGTTCTTGAGCAGACGTTACACTTGTGATTACCCTTGATGAAGTCAGCCTTCTTTTTGCGGGACCCTGCGTCATCCTCACCAGGCCTTATATTGTGATCACGCAGTCGATGGTTTTGCAGTAGGGACTCCATAGTGTATGCTGCACCACAGATGTCACAAGCATACATTGGCTCTGAGGCATCTAGTTCTTCCTCTCCTCCACTGGCTTCATGGCTGTTTGCAGTTTCCTGAGCCCCTCCCTTTAGCAGCATATTTTGCAAGTCCGTCTGTTCTGCTGCTGCAGTTGAACCTCCCCCTCCACGTTTAGAGCTTTGACTCACCCCATTCGGAGTTCCATTTTGACTTCCTCCATTTCCATTGCCATTTCCTCCATCAAACATGCAATGCTTCTCTCTGAGATGTCTCTCCAGCAGGACAATAGCATGGAAGGCCTTCCCACAGATGCGGCAGTTAAATTTTTTACTGTGGGTGGTGATATGGCACTGGAGCTCCACCTCTGTACCAAAACTCTCCCCACAGAATATACACTTGCGAGCTTTGCTGGCAACACCTGGCCCAGTGGGTTGACTTAGGTGACTGTGCTTCACGTGCATCTGCAGATCGCTCTCCTTGCGGAAGTCCCATGCACATGCTGTGCAGCGGTACATTTTCTTCTCATTGCTGTGTTTGACAGCCAGGTGGACTTGGATGGAGACCTTGGAGTCAAATACCTCCTGACACAATGTGCAGTGGTACAGCACAAAAGTATGCATATCCAGCAAGTGCTTTTGCAAATCATCAACAGAAGAGAACTGTTTATCACAGCTCTCACAGACATACTGTGTGGAGGTGGTGGTGTAGTGTATGGTCAAGTGCTGCAGCAGGGACTCTTGAGAGTCAAAGTCCTCTTTGTTGCACTGAGGACAGGACTGTCTCCTCAGCAGTAGTTCCAGGTGGGACTTAAGGTGGGCCTGGAAGCCTTCAAAGCTAGTAAAGCGAAGGTCACACTGGTTGCAGGGATAGTCCCCATTAGCACCCGCAGAAGCAGAATCACCAGCCACTCTGTGGCGTTTTGGGGAGGAGATTTCCACATCAGAAGAAGCAGGACTCAGGTCGGCCACTTTGACTTTGCGCTTGTTGTTGGCCAAGGGGATATTCTTGTGGTTCTCTTTAATGTGTTTAGTGAGCTTGAGTAGGGAACCAAAGATGGGAGAATTGGTACAATAGGGGCAAGAATACACTTCCATGAAGGACTGTGAAGGCTGCAGTACAGGAGACTCCATCTTGGTCACACCACCTGCATTGTTGCAGTGGGTCTGCTGGATGTGTTCAGTGAGAGATGATTCTGTAAGGAACCCCATGGAGCACTGATTACAAAAGAAGGCATGATTGCCCTCTAGAGTAGTAGAGCCAGCAACCACACCACTAGGCAAGCAGTGAGAAACACGGATGTGCTCTTGCAGGCTATTGATATCAGCAAACATGTCTGGGCAGTAGTTGCAATGAAAGGCAGAAACATTACTGAATTGCAGAAGGGGAAAGTTTGATGCAGAGCCCCCACTGGATCGATGTGCTTTCCGTACATGCTCGTTCAGATTGTACAGAGTTGGCAGGGTGTCCAGACACAGTTGACATGTGTGGCTTTGCTGAGGTTTGTCTGCATGGATAGTCTTCAGGTGGATCTCCAGAACAGCCAGGCTGTTGAAATCTCTCTTGGAGCAATAAGGGCAACTATATGTCACCTTTCCTGACCAGCCTCCCTCATCATGGTCAGAGGACGGGACTAATTTGCGTCTGCCCTGTGCAGGCTTGAGGGTTGAATCTGGAGTGGATCCTCTTTCAAGTGAGGCACTGGAATCAGGAGTCGCACTGCTCATGGACGCTACACTGCCCAGCACCGGATCAGGACTGGCACTGTGGTTGCTGGAGTCAGGCTGCCGGTGGCTGTCCAGGTGGCAGTAGACCTCTTCTACAGATGTAAACTGTTCTGCACACATGGGGCACTTATGTTTCTTGTTGGCATGTGTTCGGTCGATGTGGGTGAGCAAGGTTCCTTCATCACTAAATATCTCTGGACAGTGGATGCACTGTAGTTCAGCACGGTCTGAAAGCTGAGGGTGGCGTGTTAGTACATGCTTCTCTAACTCATCTGTTTGGTTGAAAGTCTCCTCACAGTAATCACACATGTATAGGTCCTGGTCTTGGTCACCTGCATCACCTGTGGATCCATCACGCTTGACCTGGTCTTTTTTTGCCATGTGTTCTTTGTTTTTCCTGTGAGCCTGCATGTGGCTCTGTAGTGAAGATGTGGAGGAGAAGCCACGTTTGCAAATGCTGCACTTAAAGGGCTTGCTGGAACTATGTGTCTTCAGGTGGATCTTAAGGTGATCACTACGTGAGAAGGCAGCCTCACACTCCTGGCAGCTGTACTTCTTGTCACCGGTGTGCAGCTTGACATGACGGTCACGGCTGCGCTTGTGTTTGAACAGCCGACTGCAGAAGGTGCACTTAAAGGGCAGCTTGTCGCTGTGAATCTGTTCGTGGCGCTTCAGGTAGCTGAGACGGCTGAAGGACTTATCGCAGAACTGGCAGGGATAAGGAAGGCCAGAGCCTCCTTCCTCCTCCCCCATGCCCAGATCGCAGCAGCCATCCCCTAGCATCTGTGATGGTGATGCCACGTCTTTGCTGGAGGGAGAGGACGCCACCCAGGAGAGCCCTGGGTCATCGTCACCATCTGCAATGCAAAACACAGACAGAATAAAAAGTATGAGGGAGAAACACTATCTACACAGAGGTAAATAAGTAAATAAACCAAATCCCAGCGGTATGAAGAAATAAGGACAGAAATCTATTTTGTATTCTCTTATACTCCATTTGAAAAAAAGCTCATCCCTCTGATTCAGATTTGGATTTATGTTGGGTTAAACCTTCTCAAATGTGATTACAGGAAAAAAGAATCAAGCTATTTTAGAGGCTAGAAAATAAAACAACTGGATAAATACAGTACATCTTTTTGCAGTTACGTTATTTATATTATATACAGTAAATGCATACAAACCAAGATATACTGCATGTCACCCTATTTTGTGAAAATTGATGGACCTGACACAGTCGAAATATCTATTTAGCATCTCAACTAGCAACCTTCAAAGGAAAACAAAGGGACAGAGCTCATGACTTATTGAGCAGGGATGACGCATGTGTAGAGTGTGTGCACTGTGGCAAAGACAAACAAAACATTTTCTATCACTGCCTGTTTGTTAGGTTTATTTCGCTCTCAGAATTTGCACTCTTAATGTGCTGCTATAAACCTCTGGCATTTCACAACCCCAGATGTTTCCAGAGATGAGGTGGGGTAGCATTCAACTTGCAAGCTCTAAACTCAGTCATAAAATGTCAGAAATGGGGGTGGGGGGTGGGGGGTTGGGTTTGACATATTTCATGTATGTTCCCTGCCACAAATCTTATTCAAACAACAACAATTAAAAACGTGTGCCTGCATAAATTATGTAGCATTTGTGCTGAAAGGTAGCTCAAATTGAATACAGTAGGAATAATAATACTGCATTCTGTTGCAATTTCTCTCTCTTTTTTTTTTAAAGGAAATACGCAGAACCATGGCCTCACTTTTGTTTATAAATGGCTTGAGAACTCAAGAATGGCACAGGAATAGTTTTAAGCGTTAACAATGAATCTAATATAGTAATTTTTACGATTAAAGTGATTCATATAGGTAGTGGTCTGAGTGAATGACCTTGACGTCCGTGACGTCACAGCAGGAAGTCCATTGGTCTCATCACCATTTCCGCTATACTAAAACACAGAGCTGACTGCAACTTCGATCCTCCATTTTGAGCTAATTTATTGCCATGACACGTAGATGTGTTGCTGGCCGGTGCAGCAACACGACAGAAAGTGGATTTACATTGCATTCATGGCCCAAGAATGTTCAAACTGCAAAGATTTGGACGCGTTTTGCGAGAAGTTCACAGGCACATTGGGCACCTATGAAGTGGTCTCTCCTCTGCTCTGCACATTTTACTGAAGACTCGTACGAGACCTCTGATCTGTTGAGAAGCGTTGGCTATAAGCCCGCATTGAAAGAGGGTGCAGTACCAACAATTAAATAAAACTACAAGAAAAAGGAAAGTAAGTTCAGTTGCACCAGTTCTCCTGGAGTGTGAGCCGAGGGTTGTTGCTAAAACCCGGGACGGAACGGGACATAATCGCTCGGGCAGTGACCTCCCCGCTATTGTTGCTAAAACCAGTGATGTCCCATCCCGGGTTTTAGTAATTGCCTGAGCCGAGCAGTAATGGCGGAGTACTCAGTATGGTGAAAATGGAGAATGAGTGGACCAGCCGTCTGATTTCTTCGCTGGATATGCTTGCCTCAGCAGCAATATCTCACCCTTACGTGGAAGAAGCGAATGAACGGAGAACTGAACGAACAACTGAAAGTCAGATTGTTTTGAAACAATCGGCCACAAGAAGCGAGAACACGGATGGGTAAGAAGTGACTCTCATTTGGATACAAAACATCAAAAACAACAACACTCGTTGTTTACCTGCATTTAGATTAAAACATGTAACTTGTGTTGTGTGTTTAAGTTACCGGTATGAGGTTATTTAATTTGCTTCAGAATGTGATTGTCTCAGTTCATCTGATTATTTAATTAGCCTTTTACGTTTTAATAGTGAAAATGCATGCATGTACATGTATGCTGCATAAGTTATAACATCTATCCTGTTTTAATGAGAGTCAACCCACAATCAGTGAAGTCAAATCAGTCTTAGTTGAAGTCGGTAACGGGATTTCTTACTTTCACCATAAATGTTTATTTATATGACTTTGGTCTATAGCTGTCAAAGGCATCGACCTTAAAACCGGTTCCCGCTGTGACGTCACGCACTCAGGGCTAGCTGGCTCAGCGGGGCAGCTCCAATGCCAACTTTGCGGTCGATTTTAACTCTCAAAAAATATATATATTTTTTCCCATTTATGCAGCATACAAGAGTCAAGGATGGAGATATTATCCACTCAGAAATGTATTTAACTAGATAGGGCTCGATGCCAACGCCGTCGATGGGGATGCCTCCGCCTGGTAGACTACACGCCTTATTAAGTTGTGATTTGGGGATGGACATTTGACCTCACAGTAATCTTGACCTGTGACCTTTTAACCTCAAAATCTAATCAGTTAATGTTTGTCCCCAAATGCACAAATGGTGAAAGTTTGGTGAAATTCCTTTCATTTGCCTTGGAGATATTGTGTTCACAAAGTTTTCGGACAGACATTTGACCTCACAGTGACCTTGACCTTAGACCTTTTGATCTCAAAATCTAATCATTTCATCTTTGTCCCAAAGTGCACAAATGGTGAAAGTTTGGTGAAATTCCTTTCATTAGTCTTTGAGATATGGCGTTCACAAGGTTTGGGGATGGACGTTTGACCTCACAGTAATCTTGACCTGTGACCTTTTAACCTCAAAATCTAATCAGTTCATCTTTGTCCCAAAGCGCACAAATGGTGAAAGTTTGGTGAAGTTCTTTTCATTAGCCTTTGAGATATTGTGTTCACAAGGTTTCGGGACAGACGCACGGACGGACACGCGGACAGACGGACAACCCGAAAACATAATGCCTCCTGTACCTTAAGGTGGCAGAGGCATAAAAATAAAGGTTCTGTGTATTTCCATTGAATTTAAAACAAAGTAAATACCCTACAGTGGATGGTTTTTTGGAAACGTTCTCCCCGTGCCCGCGTGGGTTTCCTCCGGGTGCTCCGGTTTCCCCCACAGTCCAAAGACTTGCAGGTTAGGTTAACTGGTGACTCTAAATTGACCGTAGGTGTGAATGTGAGTGTGAATGGTTGTCTGTGTCTATGTGTCAGCCTTGTGATGACCTGGCGACTTGTCCAGGGTGTACCCCGCCTTTCGCCCGTAGTCAGCTGGGATAGGCTCCAGCTTGCCTGCGACCCTGTAGGACAGGATAAAGCGGCTAGAGATAATGAGAATGAGATTCAAATTCTTAACTATCAAATCCATAACAAATAGTTGTCATTTTCATGAAACATATATCATGCCGGAGCATAGCGGTTGACTTAGCTCATACTCTATAATTCTTTTTTCACACAGGACAGAGGAAAGAAGATGTTCTTTGGGTGCTGTTGCATGTTTTTGATGGATGTCATGAACCATATAATTTCTTGTCATTTTCCAAAGCAAAAAGATTTGTGGACGAGTGGGACGAGTGTTATTTTTAGTGTCTGTAATTAAATATTTGCATGTCTCCTTAGTGATATAACTCCGAAAGCGCCTCCCCCCCTTTGAATTCAATAATACCCCAAAGACCACTACAACAATGTTGCAAGTTTTGCCCAAGCTTCGAAATGAAAATAAGCAAAACTGTACAAAGAAAAGTGCTTCATGTCAGCTTGTATTGTACAAACTGCAAATAATTGTAACTCCATATGGCAATAGTAGGATTTCACTTCCTCTGACTCTCCCCATGCACACAAAGGTGAGCGCAGCAGAATTTGTGGAAAATAAATTCACGTGATGAATCGATTCACTTTAAAACATAGGTGCTGCGCAGAACAAATATATCTCCGTGGGGATTTATGAGTAGAAATTTGTAAACTCATATATTATAAATTTTAAAAATAGAGATATTCATATCGGACTACAGCTATGAGACAGATTCATGGTTATAACAATCAATATATAAAATCATAGGGTTAGAAGCTCATATAAAACAACAAAGGGCAGGCAGGAAAGAAAAGAAATACCAATGTAGATTATAAAATGTAGACAAATGCCAGTGCGAAAATCGAAAAAAAAAAAGCTGCAGTATAGATTTTTGACTTGTGCTCCAATGCTTCTCTTATAGTTTTGTCACACTCTCAGATTACACTGTTTGTGACTTCTTCTCCAGTCACTATGGTCCCCTGCCCCACAAGCTTTGGTGTCCATGTCAATATAAGAGCCATCCCAAAACAACCTAAAACCACAGTGACATAGGCGAGAGAGTGCCTTGGCGCCCCAATGAAAGAGCCCAGAATAAAAGCCCATGAGGGATTTAACTGTGGTGAATTCTTTCGCTACACAATAAGCCTGTGGCCCCTGACAGAATAGCCTCTGATCTGGACACTGTGGAAGTGAAGGAAGGAGAGGGGAGGGGGAAGGAGGGGGTTCATACTGACTGACAGGTAAGCCTTCCTGCTGTGGCACAGACACACGTTACCATGGGGCAAGAGATACAAAGGAACACTTGCTTAAGCACAGAGCTGGAGAAAAGAAAGCAAAAGAGGGAAAGAAACACAACGAGGAAGGAATAATAGAGATTGAAGAAGACGGGGGAACAAACTCCTGGCACATGTGGTCATTCTGGTGAATTATAAATCTATTAATGCTAATGCAATCCCTCTGACTGTGGGAGAATGTGAGAAATCACTTTTGAGAAAGAGGGAGATTATAGTCGTTAAATAGCCTTAATCCTCAGAAGTGTGGCTGTCGGAAAATGGAAGATCACATGGCTTTTAGAGGGCTTTTGTCATCCGTCCGCCGGGGGACTTGGCAGGAGCACTAAACAGGGTAAGGAATTTCAATAAAAAGTTGAATTCGAAAAGAAACAGAAAGAGCAAGGGGAGAGAGACCGCCAAATCCAAGAACAAGCACAGAACCTCAATCTTCTCCACTCTCCCTTCCCTTTTTTACAGCAGTGATGGTCTCACTTCTCTCTTTCTTTTTCCCTCCCTCTGTCTCCCTCTGTCAGGCCTTCTCTCCTGTTCTGTCTATCTGTCTGCAAACACGTCTTTCATGTTGTGACTCATTACTGAATTATCTAGCTGGCTTGGCGTCATTTCCAGTGGCGCTGGTCTTCGCCTGGCTGGCCTGTCCCAGGTGGAGAGAAGGGGCGTAGGACAAAAGGGTGGAGTGAATGAAAAAGGCTGGGGGGACACGGCTAGCAGACGTACACTCTGATGTCCAGATGTAGGCTTGCACCCTGCCTTGAGCCGAAGCCAGTAATTAGGGGACAAGATAACAGAAGAAGCCAAACAGCAGCACCTGATTGGTAGCCATCTCAATAATGGAGGTCTGAGAGCACCGCCCCCTCCTTGGGTACACCCCCATGCCGCCATCAGCCCAGGCCAGAGAAGGCCATGCGGGACTAGCTAATGGGCTGGCCAACGTGCTGGCATGCAGAGCTGGAAACATAGTGAAAAGCTATAATGAAGATGTGCCCAGTCTGATGTCTGTTCTCTCCTCCTTATCAGAAGCAAGGGAAGCAGAAAGGGGAAAAGTGAAAGAAAGTGAGGGAGATCAAGAAATTTAAAGTAATGCAGGGATCCCCTCTGTTTTCTACACTCAATAGTTTCACCCAATATGAGAACCAGCCTGGAGAACCCATACTGTAGCATACCAGAATGGCTGGTGTGTTCATGACGGCTTTTGCACAAATAATAAAAAAAATAAAGTACTTTCTGATAATCTGACAAGGAAAACAACAACAACAACAACAGCTTTCCTAACAGAATAATTAGAAACCATTATAGAAACCCTTTGGAACCAACATCACAAACACACAGCATTGCAAGAGTCTCACAATTACAAAGTGGATTTCTCTTTAAAATGGGCTGCACCAACGCTATGCCATATTCATCATAATCCACAGAAAGAGCCAGGCTTTCAGCTACAGAAGTAAAGGCAAACATCCGCTTCTAGTCTGATCAGTTCTGTTATCTGGCTCATTAATGACAGTAGATCATGGCGTTTAGGATCCTGCAGCACGGTGGTGAAGTGGTTAACACTGTCGCCTCACAGCAAGAAGGTTCTGGGTTCGAGCCCAGTGGCTGACGAGGGCCTTTCTGTGTGGAGTTTGCATGTTCTCCCCGTGTCTGTGTGGGTTTCCTCTGGGTGCTCCGGTTTCCCCCACAGTCCAAAGACATGCGGTTCAGTTAACACGGGGCAGCCATAGCCTGAAGGTTGGGCTGAAGTGCCCTTGAGCAAGGCACCTAACCCCCAACTGCTCCCCGGGCACTGTAGCATAGCTGCCCACTGCTCTAGGTATGTGTGTGTACTCATTGCTCACTTGTGTGTGCATGTGTGTGTTCACTGCTTCAGATGGGTTAAATACAGGGGAGGAATTTCACTGTGTGTTTAAAGGGGAACTGAAGGCAAATTTTTTATTATCAAAATTCCATTTATCTCATTTTATTAAATATAGGAATGCATTTCTGACAGCTATTGTGTCGCTGCTATAGCAAGTTATGAGTGTTTGAAATACGCTATGTAATATATCAGTCCACATGTCAAAGCAATGGCCGTAAACGAGATTCGCTGAGACCTGTGCAAGACATCGGAGGACAGAAGTAAAACGTACAGCGGAAATTGAAGTGCCCAACATCTGCCAACGTTGTCAGAAGACACGCACGCCCTCTTTCGAATGCTGACGTAATCAAGTCGGAAGTTTTGTTTGTTTTGATAGCAATCAGGAAAGTTTGAAAAAAGTAGGCAGTAATCGTCATTTAAACTTGTTTTTGTGCAATACTTCGTTTGGGAAGCAGTTTTCAAAATGGCAGCACTGACACCTGGCTGACACTTCACGTTTCGAAGTCTCGCACAAGTCTCGTGAAGATCGCACGGATAAGTGACGCCTGCCATGGACCAAACGAACTAAATTCATCATGACTAAAAACCGAATAGGCTGATAGGTATAATATTTAATTGCAATTAGTTGCCAATACAAGTATTGGTTACTAAAACCGAAAACGTAATTGAATAACACATTAATTAAGAAATAAAGCAAGTTTAAAAATGACTACAGTTCTCCTTTAAGTCTGTGCTTGAGTGTACGTGTGACAAATAAAGGTCTCTTCTTCTTCAGCACGTCCTCCTTTCAGTATTGTAACTAACTGCTAAAATGTGGATTGATTAATTATTTTGAGTGCATGTATGCTTATTGTAGAGCTTAATCTATTCTTTTGACTTATTTATGTTTGTAAAAATCATATTTGCTGTCATTTATGGTTGACACTTTAAGTGCGCATCAGCCGCCTATAGAGACTGAGGGGAAAAAAGAGGGAATCTCTTAAAAACAACAACCTTGTTGTACAGAATTGATCAAAGATCCACAGAACTCCATGTCTGAAATCAGTGTCTGTGCACTGTTTAATTGCCTGCAAAGGTTAATCATATAACATTTCATCATATAGCCTACTAAAGTTTAGCAACTTAAACTCACTGCACTCTTTCTTTAAAATTACTACTGGTTTGCATATATGGTAGTACTGTTGTCTATCATCATTATAACCACTGCATGTCTAACCACTTGGGATAAATTATAGCCTAGTAAACTAGACCCACCCGCCTCGCGGCCAAAAATATTTTTGCCTACGAGTGGGTCTAGCCTCGGACCACATCAACAACACACCCCGGGCATCAAATCGTGCCCGCCAATCACAACGCAAGGTTTTTGTTTGGATTCTTTGGGCGGGCTTTTGCAGGAGTGACGACAAGGCTGCGCGACGCTGGAGAAAGCACAGCAGGAAATATGGCTACGGCTAGTGAACAGCGCTCATTTGACTCCGCTTTGGAATCAGTTTTAGAAGAATTAGACTTGGAGTTTTCGTTGAAACATGAGCAGGAAGAGGCTCTCCGCTCATTCCTTTTCAAGAAGGACGTTTTCGCTGTTTTGCCGACCGGCTATGGCAAAAGTCTGATCTACCAGCTGGCTCCCCCACTGCTTTCTGTTGCGCTGATTGGTAAGAGCATTGGCCTATACGCACAGAGACAGTTTGAAAGACAACGGGTTGTTCCTACCCACACCCTTCGGAAATGTCTACGACCGAGACCAGACTAAATATTCACATTTAGTCTGGCTTGCCAGGCTAGATAAATTATCCAAACAATTCAGTTTAATGAAAATCTCTCTCTCTCACACACACGTGTATGCTGTATGCACACCAACCCCTTTCCATGTCTCTACTCTGGCGTCTTATGATGTTTTTGAGCTAGCTTGTCCATGGCAAACATCTGAATCATTCTTAAAAGAGAGAACATTTGTAAAAGAGCCAGTGAGGAAACAAAATAGCATACTGCTCTTTTAGTCAAAGTAAATTATGGCGAGAGAAACAATCTGCACATAATGACTGCTTCACATCAAATCTATTGAGATATATAAATTATATATATATATATATATATATATATAATTATAATTTGCCGGTTACTGACATGACATTAATAACATTAATATAAAGATTCATTAATATGAATTAAGACCTGACTTTTTCACAGCCATGAGCGACAACGTCATGTAGACTCCACAGCCTTTTATTTGAGCAGGAAACTCAATATCTGCATCTCTTCATTTCCTTTCACCTCGTCACATTCCTTAGTGCCCCCTCACCCCCACCTTTGAGCCTGGCCCCCTGCCCAGACCTCCACCTTTCCCAGCAGGCCTCTGCTCGGCTCTCAGCCCCTTCCCTCTGGCCCTCTGCCCACTGCCCCAGGCTGGAGAGCTGCACTGTAGGGGGCAGAAAAACAACTTCCACCCCAAGCTCCCACATGGTCGCCCAGCATGCCAGTCAGACAAGCCTGGAGCAACGGCCAGGGGAAAGCGACTTTCAAGAGGCTCTTTTCTCTTTCCCTCTGACTCTCTCTTCTTTCCCTATAGGTACTTTATGCTTTAACCTCTGCTACCCCATTGGTTTGTTAGCACACTGCCATATTCTGACTCTCTCTCAACTTTCTCCTTAGGCAGGTCTGACTCATTTGCTCCTTCCTTTCGTCCTTCCTTCCTCTGTAGGCAACAGAACAGTCACAAACAAACATGACAGAGGACAAAACCGGCATGAAAGTCAGAGAGACTCTGTGATATATAAAGAGAAGGAGACCCGGTGAGAGAGGCAGGAGGGCGCATCACACAGGAGTTGGCCGCATGGTCAACAGTCCTTTGAGAGCGGTGTCTGAGACCAAACACCTGTTCTAGGATACTGAAATACAAAAATACTTGAAAATAACACATGCGCACACATACACACACACTTAAAAATCCACTCACTCCAGTTTTGCTCCTCCATGCTGCTCTACATATTCTTTTAGTCTTTTAGTCCCCTTGTGACACCATGCTGACACAATCATGCTGTTCTGTGCCCCTTTCCTTCTCAAGGGAAACAGTCTGCAATGGGCAAACACACACACACACACACACACACACACACACACACACACACACACACACACACACACACAGAGCACATTTCTACCAGCTCTGCAAATTACCCATAGTCTTCTATGTTGCTGCCATTTCCACTGCCACGTGAGCCTTGATGCTGTACTTAAGTACCCATGCTGAAAGTGGGGACTCTTCTTAATCAGTACCATGCAAGCTGAATGGGGACATACGAATGGAGCTAGGAACACTGTAGAACATTGATCAAACAACATTCACACAGAATTATCTTTATAAATATCTCTGGCTGGAATTGCTTCACTATTTCACCATTTTCTAGTTAGGGCAAATCTCAACTGGCTTCCTATTCTCTTTTTCTGTGCCCTACATATAACATAATGAAGCTAAATGCCCTACCAAGTGCCCTCACAAATTTGCATTTCAGTCATAGATGCATAGCGTCTTGCGTGTTTTGGCTTTCAACCTGTATGTTCACTAAATATCAAGTATTGTCCCACGTGTTTAGGTGCTTCCACTAAAGCAAACTAGCGATGTTTTGTGCTTAGAAAATTTACGTGGAAAATAAAAAAAAGAAAAAGAAAAAAAAGTAAAACAACTTGTTTCATTCATAAACTTTGTGTTTTTTTGAAGTTCAAGTAGTATCAAGTCACCACCTGATAATCTACAGAGAAATCTGTTGCCGAGCTGTGGTGAGCCATGCTATGCGGTAGAGCAGCGCTAATACACACACTACTGTCCAGTGATGATCCCTGCTTGATAAAACTGACACACTCCAGTCAGGAGGTCCAGTAGATTCGCTTGGATGCTTCTCCCAAAGGACCCCAAATGAAAAAACACAAATCCTCACATGCTCCTCCTGTCCAGGGACAGGAAATCAGTCAAGGTTCAGAACTGTGGAGGATATTCAGCTACAGACACACACACACACACACACACACACACACACACACACACACACACACACACACACACACACACACACACACAGAACAGGCGGTCTGTCAGGGGCCTGAGTCCTGGAGGACATAAACACACACGCTGCCCACAGCCCATATGGAGCATTTGGCGCCCAAAAGTGTCCAGGCAGCCGGCTTCATTCCCAGGGCAGAAGGTGAAGGGCAGGGGGCCGGAGGCCTGAAGCTGGGGACATGGGGCCAACATCGAATCAGCCCCACAATCCCCCAGCTCCCCTTCACAGACCCCCCAGCTGAGTGCAGTCAGAATGAGGACACGGCATAGGATGATGCTGACCATCTTAGTACCCTTTCTAAATTGTAATAGTTTCCATAAGCCGAATCTAGTACCACGCTGATGGAGTCTGCTGCCTTTAAGTGTCATTGGAGTCGAGTCTGAGTTGAGGCCACTATTGATCCGAGTTGAGTCTAAGAACAAGACTCCAACCGCACCATTTGACGGTGGCTGTTGCTGCCTTTATGTGAAAGCGTCTCTGCTACTGTGTTGGACTAACGTTACTGCTTGACTGCCCCATTTTAGTTAACAGGCTACAGATAAAAAGCTTGTTCATCGCTCAGCAAGCCCCGCCCACTATCAACAGGGCAAATAACATGAGAGAGGGTTAACACGAGCTAGTTCATCGCTCAGCAAGCCCCGCTATCAACAGAGCACTGAACATAGCGTGTCACTTACTTCTCTGGGTGGAGTCTTGCCAAATGACGATTGGAGTTCGAGGTTGTCCCCGTCGTCTCCTCGATAGTTCTTCTACATATGGAACACATAGCAGTGCATTTTTTTTCCCACTGCATGAGAAGTCTGTATAAGCAAAGCGGACAACCTTAGGGGCTTCTCTCCAGGTATTTTAGCGGCATTAACGTTATTTTGTTCCTGAACATGACGTATGAACAGGTGAATGTGCATTCTCTTGCACAAAATTAGTATAAAAATTAATGTAGATATAAATATCTTATGCCAAATTAGTATGAAGGCGGCATGGTGGTGTAGTGGTTAGCGCTGTTATATTTCACTCCAACCTTTCCAAAAGTGGGTAAATAGTTATCAAGAAAATGAAATACATTTTTTTAAACAAAAGGAATAAGGAATTAAGTTAGGGCAGCACGGTGGTGTAGTGGTTAGCACTGTCACCTAACAGCAAGACGGTTCTGGGTTTGAGCCCCGTGGCCGGCGAGGGCCTTTCTGTGCGGAGTTTGCATGTTCTCCCCAGGTCTGCGTGGGTTTCCTCCGGGTGCTCCGGTTTCCCCCACAGTCCAAAGACATGCAGGTTAGGTTAACTGGTGACTCTAAATTGACCGTAGGTGTGAATGTGAGTGTGAATGGTTGTCTGTGTCTATGTGTCAGCCCTGTGATGACCTGGCGACTTGTCCAGGGTGTACCCCGCCTTTCGCCCGTAGTCAGCTGGGATAGGCTCCAGCTTGCCTGCGACCCTGTAGAACAGGATAAAGCAGCTAGAGATAATGAGGTGAGATGAGAAATTAGTATGACGTGTTACAAAAAATAAAGAAAAATCTGAGTCCTCCTCTCCAATTTACGAGTCCGAATGCAGTTAACGCACGAGTCCGAGTCATCGGTGCTCAAGTCCAAGTCAAGTCACGAGTCCTTAAAACTAGGGCACGAGTTGGACTCGAGTCAGTCTTGGACTTGAGTACTAGAAGCTTGTGTAAAAAGTTGCAAATAAACATCCTCTTGAGTTGTATGTACAAGTGAGAGCTCTGAAAACAATTATCAAAGCAAGTGTGTGACTTTTTATTATCTTTCCCGATTCATTAGTCAGTGCTAGGCCATTCTTTATTTCTATATACTGCTTTTAGTTGTTGCCAAGTAGGCAAAAGACATTGGCTCACATTTTTCTGTTAGTTGCCTTATGCACATTTTAGGAACAATACCAAAACAGCTCAAGCCAAAAAAACTGACATTAGATTTCTTGATTATGTTTCTGAGATGCACACAAAAACATGTTGTCACTACTGATTCTCTCCAAAAAGATCCTTGTGCATTCCAGAGAACTTGGTTCCTTCCCAAAACCATTAAACCTGCATGAGCAACATACAGATATAAAACAAGTTAAGAGTGAATGTCTGAAGGACAGAGAAGCGAGGGGGTGAGTTTGCGTGACGACAGGGGCACTGGCAGTGGTTAAGAGGCGTTTGACTCCAATGCAGCACGGTGTGTGTTAGCGGCGGGGGCCTGCACCGTTAAACAGCTGCACATTAATTACATGTGAAGTGTACCAAAACAAGTCTCTCCGCTGCTCCAGCGTCAGCAGGCCAAGACATCTGGCATCTGCTCCCGCTTTCTACCACACATCTTTCTCAGCATCTCCTTCACTCACACCATCACGCTGTCTCCCATTTTTCTGTGCTCTATCTCTCTTGTTTCCCCCCACTTTCTGACACAAACTGTCCTCCGTCTTTTGTTTGCCCTTCTCTCATATCCCTTTGATGACTCTCTCATGGACGGCCTCTGTCTTTCTAGCTCTCATGCGAGTATCTCTACGAGTTTTCTCTGGGAGTCGATGGGAAACAGCTGTGTACCAGCTTTGCAGGAAATCAGGGCAGGAACAACCTTGCTTACCCCCACCCTCACCTCTCTTAGCCTGAGTGCATGCCCCTGAAATGAGCACACATGCAAGCACTGAACATGTCTTTGTGCAGTCTCGGAGTAGCGTACACTAGTCCCTCTGATATGTGTGTGTGCTCTGGAGCAAAGGCTCTTGGACGAGATCACACAGTCTTGTCTGCCATTTGGCCCTCTTTGATCAAAAAGAAGCTGTAAAGCATCAGGTTAAGGCTCACCTGCTCCCCCTATTAACACTCACTGCTTGTCTGCTCCTAGCCTGGCCTCCTAGCACACACATGAACACACTGAAAACACTGTGCTCCAGCCTCAGCTACTGCATTTACACCAAATCATAGCTGACTACAGGAAATGTGAGATGTGGGTTGCGCGCCATGAAAATGCTTAGACATGCAAACTGACAAGAGGTCATTTCATTAACATTAGTTGCACAGAAACAGCTGTTCATATGTTCAGGTGGTAACTGCTTGGATTACTGAGTGTGAGGTTTGTTTAAGGAGATATTCCAGTAGTTTTTCAACCTTCACCTGTCCATAAGCTCTGTCGATTGTGTATGTTTACCACAGAATGCTACCGTGGTTCCTTGTACTGGACTCGTAACTCAAAATAAAAGTCAGAAGGCGCTCTGAAATTATGTCAATAAATGTTTAAAATAGCCACATGTTTAAGATGCTTATTGAGTTATTTTACAACTGCCCAACTAAATTCAAAACTACAACCATTACTCTTAAACGCTAAACCAGGGCTTTTCAAAGTGTGGGGTGCGCCTCCCCTGGGGGGCGCCAGAGTTCTTCAGGGGGGCGCAACGTGAGGAAAAATAAACCAGAATAAGTTACTATTGCGGACATTTAGCGAACTTCAGCTAGCCTTTACCAGAGACGAAATGGATCGATTTTTAGTACCTAAAGCTACAGTGAGTGAGGAGACAGAGTCTGGGCCAAGCAAAAAAACAGAGCCTCCAGGATGCTGTGATTTGCAACTTCAACGCAAATTCAACCAATCCCCGCGAATTCAGGGCGGTGTTGCAATTATATCCAATTACCACAACTTTCCCGCAAATTTGACCAATCGTTGGCGTCGTCTTGAGGTGACGTCGACAAACTACCTTCCGCCTTACTTCCGTGTATACGTTCAAGAGAAGCAGCATGCGCACAGTGTTGCCAGATTGGGCGGTTTCAAGTGCATTTTGGCGGGTTTGAACATATTTTGGACTGGAAAACGTCAGCAGTATCTGGCAACACTGCATGTGCGAGTCAGTGTTTATGTAGGCTTAAATTCTGTTACTGAAAGTGTGTTATGTTTACAGTGAAGGACTGTGTGCACTTTACATTATTTTTTTACTTAATACAAGAAATTAATGGATGCCAACATTTTTGCCAAAATGGTATTTTATTTTCCATTGTTTAGGCAGCTTCAGCATCATACTGTGAGATTCTGTTCAAATTTGTTTTTTTTTTTCTTCTATGAAGCCTGAGCCATTTATTTTATTAGTTTATAATTATTGTTTAATTTAGTCTTCAGGAGAGACTGCCTGCACACAGTATTAGTATTAATAGTTTTTTTTTTCTTACATGAAAGCTGAGGCATTTATATTATATTTTAAAGTGCCATTCCAGCATTGGATGTATTCTTTGGCATAAAATACAATATATTTTATGACAACATGACTAGACAGAGAAATCTTCAAAATGATATATCAAACATAATTTTTTGACAACGACAAGTATATTAATTTTGCGACCAAAGTCACCTACCCTTTTAATTTCTGCGCGGTAGTGAAACGTGATGTCATCGGCAGGTTCCCCTTCTTGTGTACCACGTGTCGGTCTATTTTTAGACCAGGAAACCCCCAAAGTGAGAGAGTCATTTCTCCTCGTATATGGGGGCCAAAAAAATTGCGAAAAATTTTGAGTTAATCTTTCAGTAAGCTAGATTTATTGGTATTGGCTAGATTTATTGGTATTATTTTTATCGCGTTCTATCCGCCATTGCTGATAATATGTGCCACGTCACACGTCACGTGGTACATAAGAAGGGGAACCTGCTGATGACATCACGCGCGGAAATTAAAAGGGTAGGTGACTTTGGTCGCAAAATTAATATACTTGTCGTTGTCAAAAAATTATGTTTGATATATCATTTTGAAGCTAAAAGATTTCTCTATCTAGTGATACCATTTATATATGTTGTCAAAATATATTGTATTTTATGCCAAAGAATACATCCAATGGTGGAATGGCACTTTAAGGTAACTTCATGTTGTGCTGTGAGGTTCTATGCACTTTAACTTTTGAACCAACAGGTGCATTTGGATAAGTAAAGCCTATTTTTCT
Organism: Neoarius graeffei; assembly: GCF_027579695.1. Lineage (NCBI taxonomy): Eukaryota > Metazoa > Chordata > Actinopteri > Siluriformes > Ariidae > Neoarius > Neoarius graeffei. The sequence goes on from NC_083574.1 coordinate 52,807,315, forward strand.
GCATTTTTGTAGTCCTGGTAATCTTTTATATTGGTAAAGATGTTTATAGGACCATTTCTCAGTGTCTTTGCTTTTTTTAATCAATAGTTTTTCAGTAATAACTTAATATTTAACATATCACTCAATTTTAATCACAAAAAGAGAAAATCGCAACAATTTCTCGCAACTTTCACTTCCTCCCGCAATGTAATCGCAACAAAAACCTAAAAAACACCGCAATTTTCATCGCAGTTTTTTGGAAAACCCCCGCAACATCAGACATTTTAGCCCGCAACAATCACAAAAAAGGCCTGCGGAATCCTGGGGGGACTGAAAAAAGAAGGAAGTATGACCACGGTTATTTAAAGTTTGGATTTTCATGGACTGGATCTGAAGATGCTCCACTGCCACAGTGTGTTGTCTGCCAAGAGGTGCTAGCTAACAATGCTATGAGATGTTTAAAATGTGTAAAACAAGATGTTTTAAAAAGCACAGATGTTTAAAATGTGAAAAATAAAAAAATTAAAATGTGTACAACAACCATTTTTTAAAAATACGAATGGAACATTAAGTATAGCAACAACAAAAATTGTAAGGGGGGGCGCTGTTGTTTATTTGCTCTCCGAGGGGGGACTGACTCTCCCACATTTTGAAAACCCCTGCGCTAAACGTTTTAGGATGCAACAAACATGACAGAATGTCTTACCAAAGCCTTTCTGATGGAGTTTCATTTAGTGTACATTAGGCATGTACGGTAACAATTCACCCTATTCACGATTGGATTCGATTCATGATATTGGGTTCATGATTGGATTTTCGCACAATGTTTTGGAAAAAAAATTAAATGAAAATGTTATTACAAAAAAAATGCAATATTTATTTTCCCAATCGTTATCAACGTAAATATTCCATCCATCCATTATCCGTAACAGCTTATCCTGTGCAGGGTCGCAGGCAAGCTGGAGCCTACCCCAGCTGACTATGGGCGAAAGGCGGGGTACACCCTGGACAAGACACCAGGTCATTGCAGGGCTGACACATAGACACAGACAACCATTCACACACACATTCACACCTACGGTCAATTTAGAGCCACCAGTTAACCTAACCTGCATGTCTTTGGACTGTGGGGGAAACCGGAGCACCTGGAGGAAACCCACATGGAAAGAACATGCAAACTCCACACAGAAAGGCCCTCATTGGCCACTGGGCTCAAACCCACAACCTTCTTGCTGTGAGGTGACAGTGCTAACCACTACACCAGCGTGCTGCCCTAACTTAATTCCTTATTCCTTTTGTTTAAAAAAAATTTATTTCATTTTCTTGATAACAAACAATGACTATTTACTCACTTTTGGAAAGGTTGGAGTGAAATATAATGGCCGATTAACTAAAATATTCCTTTTATTAAAAATGAAAAAGTTAACAACAAATAGGCCTTTTCTTAATAATCTTTTACGAACATTTGTACTACCTCCATTTGTTTCTCTTGTCTTTAGCTTTCGGCAGTCTGTAAAAACAGAGCTCTTTTTACAGACTGATGAAAACTAACGAATTTTTTCCTTTCCAGATTTCTTGTACAGTCAATCAAACAACAGCTCTTTCCCATTTTAGCTCTGTTTTTGTGTGTTTTCGCAGCAGTAGCGCTGAGTTACTTACGCCTACAGTGAAGTCCTGATGTTGTACATTATTGCGGCCTCTGTTGTCTAAATAACACAACTACAGCTAGGAAAATCGAAGTGATTGCGCAGCCTGATAAGAGTCGCAACTTGCTTTTTTTATTTTATCGATTCGAATCATCATAAATTTGTATCGTGGTTTATAGGTCACATGATATATCGTTACATGCCTCATGCGCATTCATTAAAAAAGTTCCATATATCACCCAAAACAGTTCTTGAGTTTCTATGTATAAAGTTTCCCTTTCAGAGACAGTGCTCTGAACAGAAACTCCACAGGAGGCTAAGAACTGTTATGCAGTCATTATATATATTAATTCTATAGCAGCTGGAAAATTGTTAAAATTTTTTGACAAATAGTGCTTTTCCAGTATCAGGTGTACTCTGACGCACTTAGTTTTTAACACGTAACCCCAAGCTCTTCCCTCTGAAATGCTCGTGTACTCTCTGAAAAGTCTAACACAGTTTATGAGTTTGTTGTAAAAACAGACTATACTTCCTCCAAAAATGGGGCCTCATAAATATTTGCACTGAGCAACTGCCCATAGACTTCTATGATAAGTGAGTTGCTATTCGACACATTTTCTGTTTTTTAACATACGGACATTATTTGCTGTAGTCATTGTACATACGCAATAGATATAGTATCCAGGTGGAAAAATACTGGAGTATTACTTTAACTCTTGTTTACATACAGTACAAATTTTGTTATAGATGTTTATTTTATGACTTCTGCATTATCGAGTCAGTACGAAAACATTTTAGATTTCCAAACATTAGTTTTCCCGCCACAAAATTAAATATTACAGTAAGATCTTTGTAGGGGCAGCATGGTGGTGTAGTGGTTAGCGCTGTCGCCTCATAGCAAGAAGGTCCGGGTTCGAGCCCCGTGGCCAGCGAGGGCCTTTCTGTGCGGAGTTTGTATGTTCTCCCCGTGTCTGCGTGGGTTTCCTCTGGGTGCTCCGGTTTCCCCCACAGTCCAAAGACATGCAGGTTATGCAAGGCTGACACTTGCACGATTCCGTGGCACGCATTGGCATGACTCGAGTCGTGCCAGTGCGTAAACTGGCGTGAAGTGTGCGTAAACCCGTCGTGACTGCGTGCCATGTCGGGACGAGAATTTTGAAATGTTCAAAATTTTGGTCACGACAAAATTTCGCGACTGGGTCGTGAACTATGCACAAATTGTTCGTGATCTCGTCGTGAACTCGTCGGGACGATGCGGGAGGATGCGTGCCAGTGCGTGGAAGTGTGCGCCATGCCACGACTGTCACGAACTGCCACGAATAGTTCACGAACAGCTCACGTCGAGTTCACGAGTAGTTCACGACATGTTCACGAATTGGTGCGCGTCGCAGCGTGGCCGTGCCTTCCCACTGACACGGTCACGCATTGATGGCACAAGCAGTTCACGACTAGTTTACGCACTTCACGAACAGTTTGCGCATGGAACGAGCAGTTCACGACAAGTTCATGAGCAGTTCACGACGAGTTCACGAGCAGTTCACGACGAGTTCACGAGCAGTTCACGACGAGTTCACGAGCAGTTCACGACTACTGCGCGACAGTGGCGCTCGCGTCGGTGCGGGGGTATATATAGGGCTTCCCAGACACTTCTGGCCATTCCAGAGATCACCAGCGAGGAGACAACTTACAGTAGACTGTCATACTGTCCAAACTCGTGCCTTCTGGTCAACCATTCCCGGACCCACACTTTCCTTTGTGTCTTTCTTCGAGGTGGGGTTGCCTTTTCTTGCTCTTCTGCCTCTTCCAGCCTTTTCTGCTGCTCTTCAACAATGGCTAGAGCAGCTGCCAGGTATAGGCATCTTCTCTGCAATGATTGTGTCTCTGGTATTCAGCATGTTGTCTCTTCCACAGCCAATTCAAAAATGACCAGGGGTTGGGGAGGCCCCCTTTTTATATGGCATGCCCAAGTCGGCACGACACCGTCCGAATTGCGCAAACTCGTCGTGCCAATGCAGGAAGTGCGTAAACTATGCGCAAACTATGCGTGAACTCGTCGTGCCAGTTCGTGAATGTGGACGGGCACGCATTCGTGAACTCGTTGGGAACTATGCGTGAACTAGTCGTGAACAGTGCGGGAGCCTCCCAGTTCGTGCCCCAAAATGGCACGACTTGCCACGACAAAATCGTGGCCAAAAGTCGTGCAAGTGTCAGCCTTGCATTAGGTTAACTGGTGACTCTAAATTGACCGTAGGTGTGAATGTGAGTGTGAATGGTTGTCTGTGTCTATGTGTCGGCCCTGTGATGACCTGGCGACTTGTCCAGGGTGTACCCCGCCTTTCGCCCGTAGTCAGCTGGGATAGGCTCCAGCTTGCCTGCGACCGTGTAGAACAGGATAAAGTGGCTACAGATAATGAGATGAGAGATGAGAAGATCTTTGTACGTATGTCATATTACATAAGCAACAGTTCAGACAAAAAAAAAAAATCATGAAGGCTGTTGGGTTTTGCTGCAAAAATGAAGAAGTGAGTGTGACGGTCAAAGTGTCCAGAAGAACTGTGGCTAGTTCTGCAAGATGCTCAGTAAAACCTCCAGCTCATTTCCTTATCAAACTGCATTCACTGTACCTGAGACGACTATTTTTTATTTTTAAAGCAAATGGCTGTTACACTAAATACTGACTATGTTTCATTTATTACTGTTTATTGCTCTTTAAAGTATTTTTTAATGTATAAACAGTTGATTTGATTATTTCTGAAGGCATCTTTGTTTTACAGCATTTCCTTGTACAGTACTCAGTGTAAATGAGTCCACCCCCTTTGAAAAGTAACATTTTAAACAATATCTCAATGAACACAAACAATTTCCAAAATGTTGACAAGACAAAGTTTAATATAACATCTGTTTAACTTATAATGTGACAGTAAGGTTAATAATATAAACTTAGATTACACATTTTTCAGTTTTACTCAAATTAGGGTGGTGCAAAAATAAGTACACCCCACAACAAAAACTACTACATCTAGTACTTTGTATGGCCTCCATGATTTTTAATGACAGCACCGTCTTCTAGGCATGGAATGAACAAGTTGGCGACATTTTGCAACATCAATCTTTTTTCATTCTTCAACAATGACCTCTTTTAGTGACTGGATGCTGGATGGAGAGCGATGCTCAACTTGTCTCTTCAGAATTCCCCATAGGTGTTCGATTGGGTTCAGATCAGGAGACATACTTGGCCACTGAATCACTTTCACCCTGTTCTTCTTCAGAAATCCAACAGTGGCCTTAGATGTGCGTTTAGGATCATTGTCATGTTGGAAAAGTGCACGACGACCAAGGGCATGGAATGATGGTAGCATCTTCTCTTTCAGTATAGAGCAGTACGTCTGTGAATTCATGATGCCATCAGTGAAATGCAGCTCCCCAATACCAGCAGCACTCATGCAGCCCCACATAAGGACACTGCCACCACCATGCTTCACTGTAGGCACCAGGCATTTTTCTTTGTATTCCTCACCTTTGCGACGCCATACAGTTTTGAAGCCATCAGTTCCAAAAACGTTTATCTTGGTCTCATCACTCCAGAGTATAGAGTCCCAGTAGTCTTCATCTTTGTCAGCATGGGCCCTGGCAAACTCTAGACGGGCTTTTTTGCACCTGGGCTTTAAGAGAGGCTTCTTTCGTGGACGGCATCCATGCATGCCATTCCTCTGCAGTGTACGCCGTATTGTGTCACGGGAAATAGTCACCCCAGTTTGGCTTTCTACTCCTTTAGATAACTGCAGTGAACTTGCATGCTGATTTTCTTCAACCCTTCTCATCAGAAGACGCTCCTGTCGAGGTGTTAACTTCCGTGGACGACCTGGACGTCTCTGTGAGATGGTTGCAGTTCCATCTTTCTTAAATTTTTGTACTACTTTTGCTACAGTATTCTGACTGATAAGTAAAGCTTTGCTGATCTTCTTGTAGCCTTCACCTTTGTGGTGTAAAGAAATTATTTTCTTTGGGGAATTCTGAAGAGACAAGTTGAGCATCACTCTCCATCCAGCATCCAGTCACTAAATGAGGTCATTGTTGAAGAATGGAAAAAGATTGATGCTGCAAAATGTCACCAACTTGTTCATTCCATGCCTAGAAGACTTGGCCGTCATTAAAAATCATGGAGGCCATACAAAGTACTAGATGTAGTAGTTTTTGTTGGGGGGTGTACTCATTTTCGCACCACCCTAATTTGAGTAAAACTGAAAAATGTGTAATCTAAGTTTATATTATTAACCTTACTTTCACGTTATAAGTTAAACAGATGTTATATTAAATTTTGTCTTGTCAACATTTTGGAAATTGTTTGTGTTCATTGAGATATTGTTTAAAATGTTACCTTTCAAAGGGGGTGCACTCATTTACGCTGAGCACTGTATGTGCCTAAAACTTTTTGCACAGTACTGGATGTGATTAAAAATCCCATTTTAAAATGAGATTTTTGAAACATTCAGAAACCGAACCTGAATTCACAAAAAGAATAAAGGGATAAGGCAGATAACTTATCTTAAACTATTACACAGGTACTGTATTAGTGAGGAAAAAAGGAGCAGAAAACCCAAGACTGCAGTGCAAGTGGACTTTTAGCAGGAAGAGCAGTAAGAAATAAATTAGGTAAAACAGCGACAGTTCCCAATCGACACTGCTTGATGCGTGGTAAGTGTGTGTGTGTGTGTGTGTGTGTGTGTGGTCTGTAGCCTGGCTCGCTTGGTAGACGTCCACGCTTGTCTCTGACCATTTCTCATTTTTCTGAACTCAATCAGCCAAACCTCATTGTTAAAAATAGTCTGTGTGCCTGCGGGCTGCCACACTACAGGAGGAAGCTAATAGAGAACGTGTCATACTGACTCAAATGTATGTGTGTGGTGTGATTCCACACAAACATGCTCGAACGCAGAGGTTCGTTATGGCTTTGCAACGGCCAGGTTAATAACCAATTAATTATGTAACGTGACCCATTTAGGTAAATGCAACCAATGAAATAACAAGCAGTGCTTTAGAACTGTTTGCACGTCTCTCTTGGCGTAAGGGACACTTGAAGAAATTATACAGGAAATCGATTTGGAGTTACTATTATTATTAATTTAATTACCTATTTGTGCTTTCCTGGTAATACCGATGACTCGTCGTGCAATTTAGGGATGTGTATTAAATGTCCAACGAATTAATACTCTGATTACTAATTGTTCTGTTCCTTCGTCATGAAGACGATTTCTGCTGATTAGTTATCAACTGATCTCATCAGGTTGGCATATACTGTATAAAGATATGATAAGCACCTCATTTTATGCAAGTGTTTAGTCCGAATACTCTCAAATACACATCTTCTTTGGCTTTCAAGGTACTCTCTGGTACAGTTTAGACTTTGAGAAACCTACATGACTCAAGCAGGCCATGCAGAAAGTAAACACAAGTGCTCGTGTGCGGTGAGGTGATTTATAGGCTGTTGAAATAAGAGTGCATTCAGAGATCACGGCTTATGTTCCTGAGCTACGGTAATTCCCGTCTGGGATGCCCCCTACAGGTAGATGAGAAGAACTACATCTTTGTTTCTCTCTCTCTCTCTCTCTCTCTCTCTCTCTCTGTCAGCGTAAATAAGTCATAAGTCACACAGGCAGTTGGAGAAACAAATCAAGCTGGTATGAGGTGATAGAGGGAAGGGTTAAGAGTGAGGGGTTTGCAACCGTTTCCAAAAAGAGCCCCTGGAGAGGATCTACACAGGCAGACAGAGGTGTGAAGATTCTGCCCAGACTGGCACCCCGGGAGCCCCTGCCATCTCAGGGGAGTCTAGAGCTGTGACGAACACCTGGACCTGCCATTAGTGACACACACACACACACACACACACACACACACACACACACACACACACACACACACACACACACAAGCCCTGATGGCGAGCTTAACCACACATACATTGATAGACACACTAACATTCATGTAAACGCATCACATCTAAAAGAGCGGCCATATGAATAGTGAAACCAAAGACACATGTACAGTATAAGTAAAATACTGGGTTTGTACACCATAAACACACACACACACACACACACAGTATGGGGTGAAGGAGACACCTGGATGGCAGTATTGAGAAAGGAGGGGATAATTACTGTGGTATTAAACAGTGCACTCCCCAGGGGGACACCACAGCGCCCAGCTGATGTTCAAGGACATGGAAAGAGCTCCACCTCAATGCTGTTACGACACAAGAGTTCGTTCCTGTCCTTCTCTCTCTCTCTCTCTCTCTCTCTCTCTCATACACTGAGTGCACCAGCTAATCACTGTTATTAATAAAGCACTATGTGAGCGCGCGTGTGTGTGTCCTCTTCCCACTTACGTCAGTCTCATGATTCTGCCACTGGGCAGCTGCCACCCTTGAAATAATAATCCATGCCATCCTAACTACCACCCCAATTCTGACCTCAGATCACATCTCTTACAGGTTCTTTTATGCTATTATATTTAGTGTTTCCCCAAACCCCTTCACTATCAGGAACTACTGAGTAGCTGGTGAAGCCAATACAATAATGTCATTATGTGACCAGCACTGTGTCCGAAATCACTCACTCGTTCACTACTCCCTACTCACTATCTAGGGAATTCTATATAGAGGACTATATAGTGAGCTTACTGGTAAAATGAAAAAAAAAAAAAATTCGGATGCTATTCCGCCGTGCTGTTATTTATGTCATTATCGTCGCACAATTGAAACATGCCAGATCAGTCAGCTGGTGGGTTTTTATTCAAAATAATAAATGCATGCATGTATTTTTGTGATAAATCCATATTATACTGAGCGTATTTCCCACATTAATCAATACAAAGTACTTGGTGTCTGCTGCATCTTTCAGCTCTTTTAAATCGAGGCTGAATACTTTCTTCTTTGCCGCTGCCTTTTATTAAATCAAATTTGATGCTTTTGATTAATTCCTCGCTCTGCAATCTAACTTTTATTCTTGTATTTTATCTGTCTTATTCTCATCTCATCTCATTATCTGTAGCTGCTTTATCCTGTTCTACAGGGTCGCAGGCAAGCTGGAGCCTATCCCAGCTGACTACGGGCGAAAGGCGGGGTACACCCTGGACAAGTCGCCAGGTCATCACAGGGCTGACACATAGACACAGACAACCATTCACACTCACATTCACACCTACGGTCAATTTAGAGTCACCAGTTAACCTAACCTGCATGTCTTTGGACTGTGGGGGAAACCGGAGCACCCGGAGGAAACCCACGCGGACACGGGGAGAACATGCAAACTCCGCACAGAAAGGCCCTCGCCGGCCACGGGGCTCAAACCTGGACCTTCTCGCTGTGAGGCGACAGCGCTAACCACTACACCACCGTGCCGCCCTGTCTTATTCTATTTGAGCTTATTTTCTATTCTCTGACTATTTTTAATTGGACTTGAATGTTCGTGTATAATGTGTTTCTTCCTCCGTCCATTCACCCCGACACACTACAATATTATTGCCATTTTTGCACCACAATTTATAAATTTGTCTCGTGCCCGTTGTCATAAAGAAACACAAACTGCTGCTATACTCAATCTAAAATACTTAACGGTCCTTATGAAACAGCTTTTACAGCTTTTTTTTCAGCACGACTGCGATGCATGATGGTATATATTGCTTGGTTAGTGACCATCGGTTGTACACTACTTTTCACGGTGCATTGTGGGATACTATGAGTGCATTATATATGGTGTAATAATTCTCACTATACATTCAGACAGCACTAGAAAACAGCAAACTCACTATATAGTCCACTATATAATGAGGAGTGAGTGATTTCAGACACAGGGCAGGTGTTTTGCATCTGATATTCTGAAACGCTCTCTCTCTCTCTCTCTCTCTCTCTCTCTCTCTCTCTATATATATATATATATATATATATATATATATATATATATATATATATGTGTGTGTGTGTGTGTGTGTGTGTAGATCACAAACAAAAAGGGTTTAGCATAGATTTCTTCTGAATAAATATTTTTTCCCCTTCTTTTTCCAACCACAAAATGCCACTAGGTCCCTGTTAACAAAAGCTAATCACATCCATGCCCTGATAGCGCCATCAGATGTGAGCGCTCAACAGCGCTGAGCGCTATGTGGTGTGGCAATTAGCCCAAAAGAATAGCTGTATCAAACCACTGTGAATAGCAAATCAACAGAGCATTATGCTAACAATGCCATTACCTCGCAAACAAAAAGCGGCCCCAATCCCCCACACATGCGGGAGGCTATGGATCAATGCCCCGCAGGACGTGCGCTAAACAACACGCAGCGCCACCGACAACAGGTGGGGGCCGCTTACTCACTTTGGTCTGTTTTCATAATTGCGTTATTATTTTGTCGCAAACACCTAGGCTCGCCCCGAGACACTCTGCTCCACGCAACACACACAAGCGCCGCTTCTTTCCCTTGTCCTTTCTTTTGCTGTTCAAACGAGAAGGACTTTTTGAAACTCAGAAAGCAATACTAAACAACAGCACAACCTGAGGAGTGGCTGGCCATTAGCTTTGTGCATGTCTGTTTCGCTCTCATGCACGTTGGTGGAGCGGTGATAAAGAAGCGAGCCAATTTTCAAGGTCAAGGCCACGGTGGGAAAAGAAAGACCAAAAAAAAAAAAAAATCAGTATAAACTTTGACATGGACGTCAGCAAAAAGAGCTAACATGTTCCAAACTTTAATACTAAAGGAGGATGGAGGGCTTGGAAAAAAGTACAGTCTCTTTGTGTATTAAAGAAAGCACAGTGTCTGTGTTCAAAGAAGAGGTGGGGGTCATCCAGGAAAGAAAGGAGCGGCTGAGAAAAGAACCAGAGGACGAGACAAAGGTAGAACGAGCAGGGGAAAAAATGTGCTCAACATGAAACAGATCAAAGGCTGGGGCTGAGAGAAAGAGAGAGGCCAGGGGGTCCAGTAATTACGGCCCACATCCGCCAAAGCATGGGGCAAAAGAGGGCAAAGACGGGGCCTCTGTGGAAAACTTCTCCAATCCATTGGCTCCTGGGGTTGCCTTTGCACTAGTCTTACACACACACACACACACACACACACACACACACACACACACACACACACACACACAGAACCCAAACCCCCACCAGGCCGAACAAACATTGCCAGATCCTATTCTGGCCCTCCCCCTCCGCCAGCAAGGCCCCAGCCCACGCAGTGAGCTCTCCCGCTGGCCCAAAGGGGGATGGCTGTCCACTGTGACTGCCCGACAGAAATTAAAAAAAAACTTTTGTTGGGAACTTCTGGCATCGCCCCAGGGGCTGTTTTCTGGGAAGGAGAAACTGAGCTGACCTTCACACACACACAGAACAGAAACGACAAAAACCGAGAGCACAAGAGCACACATGGACCTTCACATATACACATATGTGAATGTAACCCATAAATGCTAATGCCAGCACACACAAGCGTGCACAGCGCCACATAATCGGACTCTCCTGCAGAGCGTAGTGGAGGGCAGGCATGGCAGGAGCAGCAGATCAATGGTGGCTGCTAGCTGCTCGGCCTCGGCAGCAGAAAAAAGGATTGCAGAGGGACCGGCCTAAAAGTACAGCCCCATCCCGACTTCAAACGCCACCCCACCTCTACTTTTTAATAACACAGAAGAACTGAAACATGGAAATGGCTTCAAATATGGACGTGCAGCGGCTTTCAAGCCTCTCCTCTCCTCGCTCCCCCTGGCTGAACCCCTGAGCAGCGAGAGCACCGTGGCCCCTTCTCTAATGGCAGAGCAACCGTCAAACTCTCCCATTAGACACGAACAATCACAGAGCAAGCAAAGCACTTCCAACACACTGAATATTCCATGTGTAGGCAACTTTTTTTCTCTAAATCAGTACTGAATAGAAAAGTAGAAGAAACTATATGATGCTCTGAACATGTGACTTTATTGTCTCGCACACACACACCTGTCTCGTCTTTCTTTCTAGAGCTCATTTCCATTTGTCTGTCACACACACACACACACACACACACACACACACACACACACACACACACACAAAAACGCATGCACAGTGCAGACAGTCACAGAGGAAGGGCGTGCTTTTGTAGCAGCACACACTCACTCACAGGCCCCAAAATTAAATTAATATGAAAAAAATTAAATTAAATCAAACCCCCAAGTGTTTTATTACTTACTAGTGTTTCAAGCTATTAAATATGCTGTATTACTAAAAATGAATAATTAAGGACATACAATGGAGTGTTATTACATAGGGGAAAAACAACCCTTACTTTAAGACTTACAATCTTATTTAATTTGCAGCTTACATTTTCTTTTACATTCGGAACGTGTGCCATGTTTTGAAGCGGTGTTGTCTGGGGTTACTCCTCGTGGACAGGATACGAGTTTCTTTCTTTCTCTCTCTTCTTTTTTAAAAATATCTTGTAATCACACGACATCCTTTCACTCTGTGTTTGGCCAAAAAGGTCAAAATTGTGTCCGAGCAACAGCATTTACAAGTTGCACTCATTTATACAACTACATAGTATAAGAGTGCTCTGAGAGCACAATATCCCCCGCTGGCAACTATGCCATAACTCTGGTAAAATGCGACTGAATTGAACGAAAATGCAGTATGCGTATTACCGACATATAACAAAGAATCCTGTCAAGCTTCGTGAAATAGCTCCAAAAATTGTGAGAGGAGTTGATTTCAGAAGGTGTGTACCCTTCCTGGGACGGACAGATGGACATCACCACGACATAATCCCCCTTCGGGCCTTTCAGCCAGCGGGGAATAAAAATTGTGAGGGAAGTTGATTTCAGAAAGCAAGCACACCTTGATGAAATTGCAAAAGTACAAGTTTGTTAATAATCAAGGGCATAACTCTGGTAAAATTTGCCCAAATTAAACAAAATTTCAGTATGCGTATAACCGTCATATAACACAGCCTTTTGCCAAGTTTGGTGAAATTCCTCCACAAATTGTGAGAGGAGTTGATTTCAGAAGAACGTACACCTTCATGAAATTGTCAAAGTACAAGTTATTTAACCAAGCGGAAAAAAACCTCTGGTAAAATTTTCACAAACGAAATTAAATTGCAATATGGTATTACCGTCATATAACAAGGCCTTTTGCCAAGCTTCGAGAAATTCATACAAAAATTGCGAGAGGAGTTGATGTCAGAACGCAAGCACACCTTTATGAAATTGTGAAAGTACAAAGTTGTTAATCAAGGGCCTCAACTCTGGTAAAGTGCGACTGAATTGAACAAAATAACAATCTGCATACTACTGACATATAACAATGCCTCTTGTCAAGTTTGGTGAAATTCCTCCAAAAATTGTGAGAGGAGTTGATTTCAGAAGGAAAACACACTCATGAAATTGTCAAAGTATAATTTTGTTAATCAAGGGCTGTAACTCTGGTAAAATGTGACTGAATTTAACAAAATTACAATCTGCGTAGTACCAACATACAACCCCGATTCCAAAAAAGTTGGGACAAAGTACAAATTGTAAATAAAAACAGAATGCAATGATGTGGAAGTTTCAAAATTCTATATTTTACTCAGAATAGAACATAGATGACATATCAAATGTTTAAACTGAGAAAATGTATCATTTAAAGAGAAAAATTAGGTGATTTTAAATTTCATGACAACAACACATCTCAAAAAAGTTGGGACAACCACTGTGAGACAGCCCCTTTTCTCTTTACAACAGTCTATAAACGTCTGGGGACTGAGGAGACAAGTTGCTCAAGTTTAGGGATAGGAATGTTAACCCATTCTTGTCTAATGTAGGATTCTAGTTGCTCAACTGTCTTAGGTCTTTTTTGTCGTATCTTCTGTTTTATGATGCGCCAAATGTTTTCTATGGGTGAAAGATCTGGACTGCAGGCTGGCCAGTTCAGTACCCGGACCCTTCTTCTACGCAGCCATGATGCTGTAATTGATGCAGTATGTGGTTTGGCATTGTCATGTTGGAAAATGCAAGGCCTTCCCTGAAAGAGACGTCGTCTGGATGGGAGCATATGTTGCTCTAGAACCTGGATATACCTTTCGGCATTGATGGTGTCTTTCCAGATGTGTAAGCTGCCCATGCCACACACACTAATGGCCCTTTTCCACTACCCTTTTTCAGCTCACTTCAGCTCGCTTCAGCTCACTTCAGCCCGACACGGCTCGCGTTTCGACTACCAAAAACCAGCACGACTCAGCTCGCTTCAGCCCTGCTTAGCCCCTAAAACTCGCACCGTTTTGGAGTGGGGCTGAAGCGAGCCAAACCGTGCCGAGTGAGGCTGGGGGCGTGAGCAGACACTCCCCTGTGCACTGATTGGTGAGGAGGAGTGTCCTCACATGCCCACACACGCCCCGCGAGCGCGCTGGGATCTGTAAACACCGTAAACCCGGAAGGAGAAGAATTACGAATTACGAGAATTTCTGAAGCCTTATGCGCCTCGCCTCATCTATACGCTCTTGCCAGTATCTGTTGGCGTTGTCGGTGACAACAAGCCACAGCACCAAGACCAGCAACACTAACGACTCCATGTCCTCCATGTTTATTGTTTACTATTCGGGTCGTGAGACTACCGCTTAAAAGATCACTGATGTCACTGTTTGCGCTGCTTAACGACATCACCTGACGTCCACCCACTTTCGCTAACTCCATCCAATGTGTCCACCCACTTCCAGCCAGCATGGTTCAGCGCGGTTGTAGTCGAAATGCAACTCCAACAGCCCCGCTCAGCTCGACTCAGCACAGCACAGCTCAGCCCGACTCAGCCGCGTTTGTAGTGGAAAAGCGGCATAATGCAACCCCATACCATCAGAGATGCAGGCTTCTGAACCAAGTGCTGATAACAACTTGGGTCGTCCTTCTCCTCTTTAGTCCGAATGACACGGCGTCCCTGATTTCCATAAAGAACTTCAAATTTTGATTCGTCTGACCACAGAACAGTTTTCCACTTTGCCACAGTCCATTTTAAATGAGCCTTGGCCCAGAGAAGACGTCTGCGCTTCTGGATCATGTTTAGATACGGCTTCTTCTTTGAACTATATAGTTTTAGCTGGCAACAGTGGATGGCACGGTGAATTGTGGTCACAGATAAAGTTCTCTGGAAATATTCCTGAGCCCATTTTGTGATTTCCAATATGGAAGCATGCCTGTATGTGATGCAGTGCCATCTAAGGGCCCAAAGATCACGGGCACCCAGTATGGTTTTCCGGCCTTGACCCTTACGCACAGAGATTCTTCCAGATTCTCTGAATCTTTTGATGATATTATGCACTGTAGATGATGATATGTTCAAACTCTTTGCAATTTTACACTGTCGAACTCCTTTCTGATATTGCTCCACTATTTGTCGGCACAGAATTAGGGGGATTGGTGATCCTCTTCCCATCTTTACTTCTGAGAGCCGCTGCCACTCCAAGATGCTCTTTTTATACCCAGTTATGTTAATGACCTATTGCCAATTGACCTAATGAGTTGCAATTTGGTCCTCCAGCTGTTCCTTTTTTGTACCTTTAACTTTTCCAGCCTCTTATTGCCCCGTCCCAACTTTTTTGAGATGTGTTGCTGTCATGAAATTCCAAATGAGCCAATATTTGGCGTGAAATTTCAAAATGTCTCACTATCGACATTTGATATGTTGTCTATGTTCTATTGTGAATACAATATCAGTTTTTGAGATTTGTAAATTATTGCATTCCGTTTTTATTTACAATTTGTACTTTGTCCCAACTTTTTTGGAATCGGGGTTGTATAACAAAGAATCCTGCCAAGTTTTGTGAAATTCCTCCAAAAATTGTGAGAGTTGATTTCAGAAGGTGAGCACCCTTCCCGGGACGGACAGAAATCGCCACGACATAATCCCCCTTCAGGACTTTTGGCCAGTGGGGGATAAAAAGTAGCTTGAAGGAATATAAGACATTCTTATAGCAAGGACTGGATAATGTTTTCAATGTTGCAAAATGATTTTTTTTAATTTACTAATTGTATTTATACCCCAGTGCTGCTGCTGAATTCCTGATTCTGATTTCTATAACAGCAGCGCTGACAGTAGTTCAGCTCCAAGGCAAATCACAGGCTTACATTACTGCACTCATTCAAATGTGTTGTTGTACTGCAGTAATAACAACTTGTTTGGCAGACACTGCATAAAAGCATTAAAAATGTGATACTTTCTGCAAAAAGATGTCCATTTAAAATTTTACGGAAGGAGTCTTCAGTGTCAGGATTTTCTGACAAACCATTTTAATACTGTTCGTTTATGTTTTCCAGCATGGGGAAGAGTCACAATGGTTTATTGCTCTTAAAATGTAAGCGGTAACTTGTTTTGTGGACAATCCACTATGTTAAACATCAATAAACTAGAAGGGTACTCAGTAGAGTGCATACCTCCACCAAGCCACATATTATCAAGATTAAAATCAAATAATAATAATAATAATAATAATAATAATAATAATAATAATAATAAAAATTTCAATTTATATAGCACCTTTCTCAAAACCCAAGGTCGCTTTACAATTACAGGGGAAAAAAAAAAGTCCACCAAATAGAGGTCAGGATGTCATTCCAATGGTGTAACAGCCACAGTCCCACCAAAATGCCCATGAAAACAAGTCCCACACCGCCAGCACAGCCGCTGCGACGCTGCCGGGCAACATCACTCGGAACTCCACGCCATGGATCCACAAAGTGAGCACAGACGCACCGCCACACAGAGCACTGATATGTCCCAAACCGCCTGCACAGCCACTGCGACGCCACTGAGCAACATCGCTCAGAACATCACGCCAAGCACTAAAGGACTGCTGCACAGAGCACTGGACAACCACGATGTTAAAATGAGCAACGAGCTCACAGCAGTCCATAGCTAGGAGCACAGGCATCACCCACAGCGAACCAAGGCCCTGACTTGACGGAAATTACTTGAAGCTAGGATAATACTAAAGCTGTACACCAAATTTCATCACAATTCGTTCACTACTTTTTGAGCTATGTTGGAAACGAACCAAAAAAAAAATATCCTGGATCTGCGTACATATCCAGATTTGCATCAAAATCTAATCAATTGTTCCTTGGCCCATGGTCCACCATTCCTCAAAATTTCATCAAAATCTGTTCACTACTTTTTGAGTTATGTTGGGAAATGTCAAACAAACAAACAAACAAACAAACAAACAAACAAACAAACCAGAGCATCAGTGATGCAGTAGCTCACACGGCTGTACCATGAGAAACCAGACTTGTTTATAATTAGCTTGTTCTTCATGAAAACAATTAGTAGAGTTGAGCTGGATACTCAGCTGAAACGAGTATCCGGTATGGATAAAGCACTTTTGCCGAGTACGAGTATTATATGAGTAATACGAGTCAATATCTGTGCTCGGACTGAATGAAAATCCTCACACAGCGTCACAGCGCCCCTCCCCTACACACACCGCTCTGCTCACTCACACAGAGAACAGCTCTCTGTCTCTCCCTCAGTCACTCAGGTTCGCGGCTCTTTTCCGTTAACGTTTCGTGTTTCTTCAGCTTCAAGTTTGTTTTTATTTCAGTTTGTACTTACTTATAACCAGTAGAGTTCTGGTAAACGTGGGTTCGTTCAGATGTGGTGCTTGGTAGAAAGTGACTCACATTGCGTCTCTGCCTGTCGGAGATTTTTTTTTCTTTTTTTAACTGTCGGTTAAAAATAGTTTTTTTTGACTTCACGCATTGAGTATCTGACACTTTCTTGCCGTAATTCATGTAAAAATAAAGGTAGTAGTGGTATAAGTATTACAAATTAAGCTACACACACACACACACACACACACACTCTCTCTCTCTCTCTCTCTCTCTCTCTGCCGGTCGTCGGAGTTTTTTTTTTTTAAACCGTTAGTTGGCTCTAACCAGTTTTATTTTACTTCATGCACTGAGTGACACTTTCTAGGTAGTAGTGGTATAAATAATATTACAAAT
Organism: Neoarius graeffei; assembly: GCF_027579695.1. NCBI lineage: Eukaryota > Metazoa > Chordata > Actinopteri > Siluriformes > Ariidae > Neoarius > Neoarius graeffei. Next base: position 52,824,925 of record NC_083574.1, read on the forward strand.
TAAGCTACACACACACACACACACACACACACACACACACACACACACACCTGGTGTGGAAATAAAAAAATAAAAAAGAACCAAAAAAAAAATCACACTGATCATAAAAAAATTAAAAGTTAAAAAAAGAAAGTTATGTTGAGTATGAAAACTCTTGTTCATTACATTTCATTTCATAATTGCAACTGCAGGGGCGGCACGGTGGTGTAGTGGTTAGCGCTGTCGGCTCACAGCAAGAAGGTCCGGGTTCGAGCCCCGTGGCTGGCGAGGGCCTTTCTGTGCGGAGTTTGCATGTTCTCCCCGTGTCCGCGTGGGTTTCCTCCGGGTGCTCCGGTTTCCCCCACAGTCCAAAGACATGCAGGCTAGGTTAACTGGTGACTCTAAATTGACCGTAGGTGTGAATGTGAGTGTGAATGGTTGTCTGTGTCTATGTGTCAGCCCTGTGATGACCTGGCAACTTGTCCAGGGTGTACCCCGCCTTTCGCCCGTAGTCAGCTGGGATAGGCTCCAGCTTGCCTGCGACCCTGTAGAACAGGATAAAGTGGCTAGAGATAATGAGATGAGATGAACTGCAACTGCATGTGTTGTATTCATTGTTGCAAAACTTGTTCTGTAAATAGTTCGTTTGCTATCGTGATCAAAACCATTGATCTGAAGCGCAATGCTGATGCTGTCCTTTAAATAGTTTTCTAATCAGCAATAAATATAACAATTTCTGATCAACCCTTATCAACTGCATGCTTAAAATAACATACTGGTTAAAGCCCCGCCCGTTTCAAGACAACCAGACCCACTTCCAGGTTAAATCCTGCCCACTTCTGGGTTAGGCCCCGCACGCTCCGAGTACGGATACGGATACAGATAATTCATATGGTTTACAGATACAGATAATGCTGTACTCCCTCATCCCTAACAATTACAACAATTTGATCTTCCAAACAAAACAATTAAAATCCACTGAAAACTCAGGGAGGAGTAGCGATTTTCCTCAAAGTTTGTTAACCAGCCTAATCAGCAACTCGTTAGACTCCACATGATGGCAATACCACATCATCCTACGGCCGATGAGCTAACAAATGGAGGCAAAAACATAACCTCCTCTGACACAGTTGATGGTAGTAATGAATTAAATATGTTTCAGCACTGATCAAGTGCTGTGGTATAAAAGGAATAAAACTCTTCAGGCCATGATGTTACAGCAAAGTAATCAACTTCAAAATGGTAAAGACACCACACCGCACAAATGGGCTTTATTTCTTATTTATTTGTTTAATTCTACCAGCTATTGTATTCTTACAGATACAGCATAATTATGCATAAATGCTGACACATGATTGATCATTATTGTTTCTCTGTGCTCACCTCCTTCCTTGAGATTTCCTCTCACACCATCTTCTTTCCTGTTTTTATGACTTGCTTGAACTACAGATCAGGCTTGTAGCACTCGAGTCCGACTTGTGCCCTAATTTTAAGGATACGTGACTTGGACTTGAGCACTGATGACTCGGATTCATCTCATCTCATCTCATCTCATCTCATTATCTGTAGCCGCTTTATCCTGTTCTACAGGGTCGCAGGCAAGCTGGAGCCTATCCCAGCTGACTACGGGCGAAAGGCGGGGTACACCCTGGACAAGTCGCCAGGTCATCACAGGGCTGACACATAGACACAGACAACCATTCACACTCACATTCACACCTACGGTCAATTTAGAGTCACCAGTTAACCTAACCTGCATGTCTTTGGACTGTGGGGGAAACCGGAGCACCCGGAGGAAACCCACGCGGACACGGGGAGAACATGCAAACTCCGCACAGCAAGGCCCTCGCCGGCCACGGGGCTCGAACCCGGACCTTCTTGCTGTGAGGCGACAGCGCTAACCACTACACCACCGTGCCGCCCCTTGACTCGGATTCAGACTCGTAAATTGGAGATGAGGACTCGTATTTTTTCATTATTTTTTGTAACACGCCGTAATAATTTGGCATGAGATATTTAGATTGACATTCATTTTTATACTAATTTTGTGCAAGAGAATGCACATTCACCTGTTCATACGTCATGTTCAGGAACAAACTAACGTTAATGGCGCTAAAATACCTGGAGAGAAGCCCCTAGGATTGTCCGCTTTGCTTATACAGACTTCTCGTGCAGTGGGAAAAAATGCACTGCTATGTGTTCCAAATGTAGAAGAACTATCGAGGAGACGACGGGGACAACCTCGAACTCCAATCGTCATTTGGCAAAACTCCATCCAGAGGAGGAAGTGACACGCTATGTTCAGTGCTCTGTTGATAGCGGGGCTTGCTGAGCGATGAATTAGCTCGTGTTAACCCTCTCTCATGTTATTTGCCCTGTTGATAGTGGGCGGGGCTTGCTGAGCGATGAACAAGCTTTTTATCTGTAGCCTGTTAACCAAAATGGGGCAGTCAAGCAGTAACGTTAGTCCAACACAGTAGCAGAGACGCTTTCACATAAAGGCAGCAACAGCCACCGTCAAATGGTGCGGTTGGAGTCTTGTTCTCGGACTCGACTCGAAATTTCCTTTAATGACTTGGACTTGACTCGGACTTGAACACTGGGGACTCGAGACTGGACTCGGACTTGAGGTTTAATGACTCGACTACAACGCTGCTCCAGATTATGTTTGGATGTGGTGGGATTTGTCAAGCACCTTCCTCTGCTCCCGGACCAGCGAAACTCACGTGGTGCTGCGCTGAAAGCGGACACCGTGTAAGTTGACTATAGGATCAGCGAAAAAGCAGGATATTGTGTTAAACGAGTGTCCAGTCCAAAAAAGAGCAGAAGACAGGATGGATGACAAACCATTTGCCTAAGGTGATATGTGCGCCTCTCATGTTTCTCTCAATCAATCACACACACACGGAGTCTCTCTTGCCTTTCTTTTTAGCTCTCCTTAACTTTCTCACACAGTGCCAGTGTGTGTGTGTGCTGGTGGATTATTAGTCCTCTCCCTGAGTCTGTGATCTGCACCGACCCCTTATCAGGCACACACCAGTCAGCCCTGAGCCCCTGCAGCTGTCAGAGTCCTGTCCACACACACACAAACGCACACTCTCCCCTGATCCCTCTCCTCCACACCCCCTTCCCACTTTATCTACCCGCTCACAGGCCGCACACTTTGGCAGTCTCTCTCTCTCTCTCTCTCTCTCTCTCTCTCTCTGCCCTTCGCTCCCTCCTCCATCAGCAGTAGTTCCAGGCCGCCCTGGGAATGGAGCATGGAAAGCGGCCTGCATTGCTGTGCCACGTCCCGGGGGAGTTCATTACTCGAGTAGGGCGCTCCCACCGGCCAGTCAGAGAGCAGGCCTGCCACGGCCCCGCTGCGCTCCAACGGAGATGCTCTCATTAAATGTCACAAAAAGAAGGAAAGAGAGACGGGTGCAAAAATGATAAAAGTGAAAGGAAAGCAAAAGAAGAGAAAGAGAAAGGAAAGAGACTTTGTAAGGGTGTTCCAACGGACGAGTTTAAAGAAGTGGTCGTCGGACATCCCCCTCCCCCCCCACCCAAAAAAACCATCTACTGACTTATTCAGTGTGTTTTCCAGGCTGCACCCAAATGAAAAGCAGGTTTAAATATTTCACGCCGGCTGGTGGCATGACGGCGCGTCAGAGCTCGGAAGAACAGCAGAAGGATGCTCCAGATCTTTAACCCCAATACACAGGCCTTCCACTTTGAACACTCAACCCCCATCTCTCTTTCGCTCTCTCTCTCTCTCTCTCTCTCCAGGGAGGCTCCTATGTCACAGTCTCAGACGAATCAATGCACGTTCACCTACACCCATTCCGTTCCCCAGTAATCGTTCTCTCCTCCATATTGCGACTCATTTCACATCCTTCCTCTCTTTATCTATCCATCCATCCCTCTCTTGCTTTTCTCACTTTTGGTCTCGGCGGGTTTCTCTCATGACCTGTCCAGGATGCAGAGGATTCCGATCAGGCAGTTACACTGGACAGCTATTTCTAGGGACAAAGGACAGGCAGAGGAAGTGGGAGAGGGGAACAAAGACTGCTCCTGACACCCAGGGGAGCAACCAGCCACATCACTGACGTCAGACTGTGCGTGCATGCGTGTGTGTGTGTGTGTGTGTGTGTGTGTGTGTGTGTGTGTGTGTGTGTGTGTGTGTGTGAGTGAGAGAGAGGCCTGTAATGGGTGTATGAGAGCCTGCCTGAGGCTGGTCCAGGTCCCTGAGGGGAGCCCTCCACATGGGAAGATGCAGAACAGAATAGAGGCTCTCTCTTATATGCACTCTCTCTCTCTCTCTCTCCCTCTCTCTCTCTCACACACACACACACACACACACACACACACACACACACACACACACAAGTGGCACTGCTCTATCACCTCCTACTGCTCCCTTCAGTCACTTTTTATGCACACAATAAATAGGCCATGACACAACTGAATTCACACACACACTCTCTCTCTCTCTCTCTCGCACGCTCCTTTTTACTGCCTACTGTAAATGAAAGCGAACACAGACACAATTAAAGCTTCACACACACACACACACAGACACACACAAAGCATCCCACTTTAAACAGCACAAAAAGGACTCGAGCTCCCTCAAAGAGACTCCTTCACTCTTCATGCGTAAGAGTGTTTGTGTGAGGGCGACTGTTCGAGAGTGTGTGTGTGTGCGCGTAAGTGTGATTGTGGTGATGTGTGTAGGTCTTTTTGTGTGGTTAATGGACTCTCGAGTGCATGTTCGTAAGTGTGTGTATGTGTGCGTGAGAGTGTGTGTACGTAAAGGAGGCATGGCAGGGCTCTTTGAAAAGAGTGTGGAGGCAGACAGCCTTGCGCGCTTTTTCTCGGCGTGTGCGTCCCAGGGGCAGTGCTTTTCCCTGACATTTCACTTGACAAAGGCAAGCCACACCTGAGCGCAGGGTTAAAACTATTATAACAGCTCTCCCCCTGGCACACTGCCCTTTGCCTCTGCTGCAGTGTGTGTGTGTGTGTGTGTGTGTGTGTGTGAACGAGAGAGAGAGCGAGAGAGAGAGAGAGAGAGAGAGAGAGATTGAGATCTAGGCCTCTTGAGTGTGAAAAAGTAGTAGTGTAAGGTGCTACCTGTTCCAGTGTGTGTTTGTGTGTCTGCTGTTCCAGTAAAATGGAGTCGTGTTAACACACCTGATCGCTCGCCACATTCACTGCCTGCACTTTCTCTGCCATATTTCTTCAAGCACATTTTTAACAGTAATACATTTTTCCTTGGGGCGGCACGGTGGTGTAGTGGTTACCGCTGTTGCCTCACAACAAGAAGGTTCTGGGTTCGAGCCCCGTGGCCGACGAGGGCCTTTCTATGCAGAGTTTGCATGGTGTCCGCGTGGGTTTCCTCCGGGTGCTCCGGTTTCCCCCACAATCCAAAGACATGCAGGTTAGGTTAACTGGTGACTCTAAATTGACCGTAGGTGTGAATGTGAGTGTGAATGGTTGTCTGTGTCTATGTGTCAGCCCTGTGATGACCTGGCGACTTGTCCAAGGTGTACCCCGCCTTTCGCCCGTAGTCAGCTGGGATAGGCTCCAGCTTGCCTGCGACCCTGTACAGGGTAAGCGGTTCCGAATAATGGATGGATGGAATGGGCATTTTTCCTGACTAGACTGACTTATGTAAAGACAAAAAAACAACAACAAAAAAACAGATTTTCTTTACGCTCAGCTCTTTAAAAGTGTAGTCAGAAATTTTAATGTCAGAATATTTTCTGCTTTGTCTCTAGTGCCCGAAAACCAAAAACATATATGTGGATCACCAATATCCACCAATCAGGGCAAGGAAGCTTCTCTATGTGCCTGTCAATTATGTTACCTCTCAGTTCACAAAGTTCCACCTCTTACACTCTACCCCCCTTACTCTTTTACACAGCCTGTTCAATCTTACAAAATGAGTGTTCCTCCTCACGTTCAGTTAAAACATCCGAATGTAAAAAAAAAAAAAGGGAGGGGAGGTCTATGTTTTTCCACTTCTGAGCCAGAACAATGGATATTAACAGAGGTGAGATTGACATCCGTGTAGAAGTAGAAGAAAAAGAAGTAGAAGAAGAAGAAGTTATGTTATTTGTCACATGCACACTCAAGCACAGTGAAATTCGTCCTCTGCATTTAATCCATCTGAAGCAGTGAACACACACATGCACACACACAAGTGAGCAATGAGCACATGCACATACCCAGAGCAGTGAGCAGTTATACTACAGTGCCCGGGGAGCAGTTGGGGGTTAGGTGCCTTGCTTAAGGGCACTTCAGCCCAAGGCTGCCCTGTGTTAACCTTTTATCGCATGCGGTAAATGGGACAGCCAGCATTGTGGAACAGGGGTGTGACATTTTTGACATCCCTCTTTCAAAGACCAGCTTGAATGCAAACGTTTCCATCTACGGCGTCTAAGATTTGCATGCCTTTCTGTCTCAAATCACTTACTACTTCTCTTCACTTTCTCCTCCAACATATTTCTGATCGCACAGACACTTTGCTTGTGTTTGAAGACTGGTATAAATGTGCACGGCTAACAAAAGCACCTCAACACTCAGTTCACCTGCCATTATTGTTCTTAAAGCAATGTTGGTACGCTCTGGGTATTCGTATTTCGGACATGTAGTGCTATACGTAACCCTAGATACATTGCACCTCTGGTTGCAGAACTGTATAAAAACACACACTAGCGTGGCTTTATGTCGGCTTTATTTGGCTTGCTAGAAACAACCAAAGCTGAAATATTGAAGGATTATCTTTACAGCAGTACTGCAGAATATCTGTGTAAAAAGGGCTTCTCAGACAGTGTGGATATGTTTTAGGGACGTGTCTTTGGCTGGAACTTTGATACCCAAGTTCCTACTCAGAAGTGGGAAATCAGAATTATGTCATTTTAAGGCCAATTTATGCTGACAACGCAGTCCTCACAGATAGCGTCGCAGATGGCGTCTGCGTAGCCCCCCCCTTCGCAGACGCTCTGCGCGCACCTCCCAAAAATTGTGACCACCGCAGAAGCCTCGCAGACAGCGTCGCAGACAAGAGGGCTCTGATTGGTCCACTCTGCATCCGCTGTACACGCACTTCCGCTTCCCTACTTTCCCGGTTTGTTTTGTTTTCACGACCGCCATTTTTAAAAACACGAGCGAAGATGGAGCAGCATGAAGAGCGGTTGATCGAGGAAGTGAGGAAGTACGGACATCTATACGACTCCAGTTCTAGTCATTATAAGTAACCGGAGGATAAACACTCCACTAACCACACCCACCAACTATTCCTAGCGATTTCGCGACTTTGCGCCCCCTTGCGTTGTGGCGGTGAATAACATCGCGCATGCCTATTACTGCCCGCTCAACGATAAATTACAACTGTCTGCGAAAAGCTATCTGCGAAAGCCTTGTCGCAAGAGCATGCAGAGGCCCTTAGACCTCTGTGGCCCAGAGGTCCCAGAAAAGTGGGAAAAACCATGGAAGCCTCCATGTTTGTCTTTTGTTAGCAACAAGCTAGCCAGCTAATGTGATGTGTTGTATATTTTCCTCCTCAAAACAATGAAGTTTATAGCTGTTTTTATACATTTAGCAAGCAAATGTTTCTGCATGTTGATTGATCTAAACGAAATACTACTGTATTTACAGCATAAATCATTAAAAAGGTACGAAGCTCTACTTTGTTTACTGGTGATGTTGATGAACACAGAGCTGAAGAGACAGTCCCGAGTTCCCAAGTTGAATTCCGCTATGAGATGTTTTCTTTGTTTTCTTTTTTTTTTCTTTTTAGTTGTAGGTTGGAAATTACAACCTTTAATCAAATGCGTCATTCCATTTGTTTGGAACGCTAGTTTTTAAAACAGCAAACTTGAGCTGAAATCACTGATTGTCCCTTTAATTCAATTAAAATCCTGAAACATCTGGTTCACTTGTTACTGTCTGTCTTTAATGTCCTCTGATATACTTTGTCACATTAAATTTGACTACTCAGATGGATGAATTAATTGCTAGAGTGATTTCGTTTAAGCAGCTCCTTGATGCCATACTTCACTCTGGATATTTAACAGTTATTCCACGAAATCGAGTCGTACATGAGCTGATAGCCAATGGGGCGCTACGTGCCTCTTGGGCTATCAGCTCATGTACGACGAGATTGAGTGGAATAACTGTTTTATTCTATCCACATTCACTGGATTTTGAGAAAAAGAACATTTTTTTTTTTTAAATTCGATAAATAAAAACTTTATACAAAATGTCCGACAAAATCATTCCCGCTTAGAATGCAAACAAACCAGCGAAATGACAGGAGCAATTTGTGAAAAATGCTTATAATAATAATCCTTGAAAAATAAATAAAAAAAGATATGTTCTTACCATCAAATACTTTTATTCCATATTTTGTTGCTTTTTTTGTACAACCCCGATTCCAAAAAAGTTGGGACAAAGTACAAATTGTAAATAAAAACGGAATGCAATAATTTACAAATCTCAAAAACTAATATTGTATTCACAATAGAACATAAACAACATATCAAATGTCGAAAGTGAGACATTTTGAAATTTCATGTCAAATATTGGCTCATTTGAAATTTCATGACAGCAACACATCTCAAAAAAGTTGGGACAGGGGCAATAAGAGGCTGGGAAAGTTAAAGGTACAAAAAAGGAACAGCTGGAGGACCAAATTGCAACTCATTAGGTCAATTGGCAATAGGTCATTAACATGACTGGGTATAAAAAGAGCATCTTGGAGTGGCAGCGGCTCTCAGAAGTAAAGATGGGAAGAGGATCACCAATCCCCCTAATTCTGCACCGACAAATAGTGGAGCAATATCAGAAAGGAGTTCGACAGTGTAAAATTGCAAAGAGTTTGAACATATCATCATCTACAGTGCATAATATCATCAAAAGATTCAGAGAATCTGGAAGAATCTCTGTGTGTAAGGGTCAAGGCCGGAAAACCATACTGGGTGCCCGTGATCTTCGGGCCCTTAGACGGCACTGCATCACATACAGGCATGCTTCTGTATTGGAAATCACAAAATGGGCTCAGGAATATTTCCAGAGAACATTATCTGTGAACACAATTCACCGTGCCATCCGCCGTTGCCAGCTAAAACTCTATAGTTCAAAGAAGAAGCCGTATCTAAACATGATCCAGAAGCGCAGACGTCTTCTCTGGGCCAAGGCTCATTTAAAATGGACTGTGGCAAAGTGGAAAACTGTTCTGTGGTCAGATGAATCAAAATTTGAAGTTCTTTATGGAAGTCAGGGACGCCGTGTCATTCGGACTAAAGAGGAGAAGGACGACCCAAGTTATTATCAGCACTCAGTTCAGAAGCCTGCATCTCTGATGGTATGGGGTTGCATTAGTGTGTGTGGCATGGGCAGCTTACACATCTGGAAAGACATCATCAATGCTGAAAGGTATATCCAGGTTCTAGAGCAACATATGCTCCCATCCAGACGACGTCTCTTTCAGGGAAGACCTTGCATTTTCCAACATGACAATGCCAAACCACATACTGCATCAATTACAGCATCATGGCTGTGTAGAAGAAGGGTCCGGGTACTGAACTGGCCAGCCTGCAGTCCAGATCTTTCACCCATAGAAAACATTTGGCGCATCATAAAACGGAAGATATGACAAAAAAGACCTAAGACAGTTGAGCAACTAGAATCCTACATTAGACAAGAATGGGTTAACATTCCTATCCCTAAACTTGAGCAACTTGTCTCCTCAGTCCCCAGACGTTTACAGATTGTTGTAAAGAGAAAAGGGGATGTCTCACAGTGGTAAACATGGCCTTGTCCCAACTTTTTTGAGATGTGTTGTTGTCATGAAATTTAAAATCACCTAATTTTTCTCTTTAAATGATACATTTTCTCAGTTTAAACTTTTGATATGTCGTCTATGTTCTATTCTGAATAAAATATGGAATTTTGAAACTTTCACATCATTGCATTCCGTTTTTATTTACAATTTGTACTTTGTCCCAACTTTTTTGGAATCAGGGTTGTATTTTGGGGGGCTTTGTTTTCGAGTAGAGTTTTTATTTCATCCTCGGTTGGTTCAGCAACATGCACCGCCATTTTGTTTTTCTCTACTCACGGTATATGAGCTGATAGCATAGTAGTAGAGTAGCCAAACAGAGCGTGCGATTGCTCATATCCAGTGAATGTGGATAGAATAATTATCATTATACCATTAAATACATTATGCCTTGAGAACTATGGAGACAGGAAAATGCAAATTTGAGGAAAAGTTGGGGCATGCTAGGTGCTAGTATTAGCATTCTCACCTAGCTAGCAAGAAAAGAATGCCAGGTGCATTGTTGTTATACTTTAATAGTTGATCAGTGTACATATGTATTGTACATCCATCCATCCATTCATCCATCCGTCTGGGTCGCAGAAAAAGCTGGAGCCAATCCCAGCTGATTTCAGGCGAGAGGCGGGGTACACTCTGGGCAGGTCGCCAATCTATCACAGATTGTGATGTATGTTGTACAGTGTAAAAGATATGTATATAACTCCATGAGTCTGCATGAATTTTGTCTCCATTTGTTGACAATGAGTGGTCTGGATGTTCTTGAATTTAATTATAATTGTATCTGTGTAAGAAGTGTAACATGCTACGCCACTAAGTGCTTCCCCACTCTTACTATTAAGTATTTGTTGAGATGATTCCCTTTGCTTTTAGCTATGTCATAATTGTCATACTTTCCAGCACTTTTACTTGAGACTTTTATCTGCTGGCCTCATTGCTATGATCTGACTGTCGTGGTTAAAGCAGGAGTGCATACTGATGCCTAGGCCTGCTTGATCCCTGCACACTCCCAGCTCTACCCTCACCCACCCTGCAGCATGCTCAGCCTAATATAGGGAGCCAGTGAGGGATGAAGGGACACACCAAGGAACCATGCACATAATGTAGGGGCAGAGAGAGCAAGAGAGAGAGAGAGAATGAAAGAGAGCAGGAGGCCTGAGCCAAGCTCGACAGGAGGGAAGGAGATAGTAAAAGGAAAGAAATGGATGGAGTAAAGCAACCACAGGAGATCCGGAGAGAGAGAGAAAGAGAGGGAAAGAAGGAGGACAGATGAATGTAAGGGGAAGGGAGGGGTGCTATGGCACTACAGGGCAGCACCACGAGAGAGAGAGGGAATATTGGCTCTTATTCATCAAATTATGTCTACAATCTAATCTGAGCTTAAAGTGAGGATCCACAAATTCCACTGTATTGATCAGATCCATATTTGTTGTATCCGTATGATTAAAATCACTGTTGCGAGACAATCTGTATATCTACAGTCACACTAATATTCCATGATTATTATTCGGAATTTGATACGGGTCATGTAAACGGCGTGTAAATTTGGCCTTTAGCATTACCTGATTAAGACATGTGGGATGTGCTGATATTATTCGGATTTTAGGAGCATCCTTTGGACATGTATACAGCTCTCAATTTGATTTTTACGGCAGTTTGCGACCCAAGGCCTCTTGCCTATTTAGGGTCAGCCCTGTGCATTGTACACAAATCAGCATGGGGAAGAGTTACGTTAATTGGAGCAGGCATGGCTACATGTGAACGGGAATGTTAGTGGAATATTCATTTTCATTAACCGTGTAAACAGCTTAGTAGGAATGTTGTCTTTTTTGGAATAAAGGCAAAAACTGGATTTTTTTTTTTTGCATGTAAACATGGTGACTGCACAGAACTGTGCTAAAGTCTTCGGCCCTTTTGTTTTATTTTATTTTTTTTTTAGTACAAACTTTGTGATAGACTTTTATTTTGACTTCTACATTATGGAACCAGTACAAAAACACTTTAGATTTCCAAACGTTAGTTTTTCAGAACGGGCGGCACGGTGGTGTAGTGGTTAGCGCTGTCGCCTCACAGCAAGAAGGTCCGGGTTCGTGGCCGGTGAGGGCCTTTCTGTGCGGAGTTTGCATGTTCTCCCCGTGTCCGTGTGGGTTTCCTCCGGGTGCTCCGGTTTCCCCCACAGTCCAAAGACATGCAGGTTAGGTTAACTGGTGACTCTAAATTGACCGTAGGTGTGAATGTGAGTGTGAATGGTTGTCTGTGTCTATGTGTCAGCCCTGTGATGACCTGGCGACTTGTCCAGGGTGTACCCCGCCTTTCGCCCGTAGTCAGCTGGGATAGGCTCCAGCTTGCCTGCAACTCTGTAGAACAGGATAAAGCGGCTAGAGATAATGAGATGAGATGAGTTTTCCAGAACAAAATGAAATGTTACAGAAAAATTTTTTATGTCAGTACAGAAAGCAGGATATTACATAACAGACCACTTTTCAGACAAAAACATAATGAAGGCTGCTGGGTTTTGGTGCAAAAATAAAAAAGAACTGCGACTGTCAAAGTGTCCAGAAGAACTGTGGCTGATTCTGTAAGATGCTAAGATGCTCAGTAAAACCTACAGCTCAGTTCCTTATAAAACTGCACTAATTATACCTCAGGCTACCAATTTTTTTTTTTAAAGCAAAGGGTCGTCACACCAAACATTGACTTTTTTAATGCGTTACTGCTTACTGATCTTTATGGTAATTTTTTTTAATGTAGAAACATTTAATTCCATTATTTTTGAAGGCATCTTTGCTCTACAGCATTTCATTGCATGTGCCGAAGACTTTTGCACAGTACTATACATCTGAGCAGAACATTATCAATAATAATAATAATAATAATAATAAATGCAGAATCCAAGCACTAGGCTGGTAAGTACTTTGTTCTGAATTCTGCAAAATGAATAAATACTCTCACCGGCCACTTTAATAGGAACTTGTTCTTGATTCTAAGATTCCTGTTCTTGGCTGGCAGGAGTGGAACCCAATGTGGTCTTCTGCTGTTGCATGCTGAGATACTTTTCTGCTCACCACGGTTGTAAATAGTGATTATATGAGTTGCTATATCTTTCCTGGCAGCTCGAACCAATCTGGCCATTTTCCTCTGAGCTCTCTTATCAACAAGGCGTTTCCACCCACAGAACCGTTGCTCGCTCAGTGGTTTTTTGGACCATTCTGTGTAAACTCTAGAGATTGTTGTGTGTGGAAACCCCAGGAGATCAGCAGTTTCTGAAAGACTCAAACCAGTCCATCTGGCTCAAACCAACACCCATGCCACAGTGAAAGTCACACTGTGAGATCACAATTTTTCCCGTCCTGATGTTTGACGTGAACATTAAGTGAAGCTCTTGATTTGTATCGGCATGACTGTATGCATTGTGCTGTTGTTAAGCGATTGGCTGATTAGAGAACTGCATAAACCAGCAGGTGGATGGGTGTACCTAATAAAGTGGCCAGTGAGCGTATATAAGCGTTAGAATCAAACTTAGATGCTTTCTTATGCTTATTATCCGTTTCATTTGTTCATTCATTCATTTCCAATCAAGGTTTATCTTTTTATTCTCTTCTCTCTGCATGTGTAGTAAGATCTTATTGCATTTTATAAGCGTGCCAGATGATCTTCCTAACAGCCTCTTCATTGTGTCAGAATGAGTGTGAGTGCAGATCTATCACTGAGTCTAGCGCTGGGGGTCATTTTTGGTGTCAGAAAATGAAAAGAAACCAAAGGACGAATATCAAGTGTTGGATAAGTAGTGTGTATATACAAACACATTCAAACAAGCAAACACACACACACACACACACACACACACACACACACACACACACACACACACACACACACACACACAGTCCTGGACACCAACCATTGTTGCTTCAGTGAAATTTATTTAATTTTTCTTCTTGATTTCTTTGATTCTTCGCGTCTGTCGCCTTAATACTTTTAATGAGTTTTAGTACAACTGATTAAAAATAATACGATCTTGAAAAGAAAGTTATATTATTACGGTAATAGAAATCACAATATTGGACTGTGAGTGTAGAAATCTTTCAGAAGAGAGCAGATCAGAGCAGCTCCTTTCACGGCATCTCAGCTTCCAGCAGTCAGGAATTTCCTTTTCTGTCCTTAACTTGCTCAAATCCTCCAAATTACAACCACAGCTCCTTTCACATAATACCAGTGTTTGAACCAAATATTCCTCGCAACATTTCATATTTTACGTAGTTGACTCGTGCCTTGTCATTTTATTAGTTATGTACTGCAATCACAGTATGTTTCGTTGTTTGACAGTATGACAGTTTCCGTAATGCACATCATTTTCTGCTCTCGCTGGTGCTTGAGGAAAAGAGAAGGACACAGAGAGAGGGAGAAAGAGAAGGAGAGCATGGCGGGAAGCTGTCAAAGGGGCGCAGGAATCCAAGGGAACACGCTGTTCCTCATTATTGCTGCTTTTCATAAAGGGACTGGTGACGGCTCTATTCTGCAACACCCAGGGTCAGCAGGGTCACACCGGGCGTCCAGGTCACATTCTCACATACCACTCAACACTCAGACTAATAGAGGGTCACAGTCACACATGTTACCACACTTTCTGCTATTTTTGATGTGAGCCAATGAATAGCACTTCACTTTGTTTTAGTAATTTAATCCAAAATAAGACATTTGTGCCATGTTAATCTTCAAATCTGCCTGTTTAAACAGACAAGACTAATTACAGTATTCTTTGCCAGGAACTGTCAGATGCAAAAACCAAGCTGCAGATGCACAACACTCGATTCCGTTGAGTGGATGATTAAATTGGCTCGTACTTGGACTTTTTGGCCTGAGCTGATGGATTATATTTGACCAGCAGCCTCCACTGCAGAGTTTTACATCGGAACTGCCATCGAACTGCTGAATCACCTGACCTCCTCCGCCTACACGGTGCACAAAAGAAAGCGCCCTGGCCAAAAACTAACAAATGGTGTCTTTTTAATAGTGGACTAACAAACAACATCGCACCCACACAATCACTTAATGAGACTATTGACTGGAAACATTAACCCAAGCAGACAATTTCCAAAATACCAATTTCTATAATAAATTAGGCCTCTGTCTGATCCAGAGGTGCGAGTGAGTTATGTTCAAATCTTTATGCAGCAAAAGAATTGATTGAATGGTGGTAGAGAAAAAAGGCTTTTCTTATCTAAAAGAGTGGACATGCGTAAATATAAAGATATACGACCAAAGCTTGTGCCATGCATGAATTATGCATATAGATATAGATAGCAAAGTAAACGTGTAACTGTGTACTTTTATTATCAGGGCATTTATTCATAGGTACACACAACCTTCCTCAAGGCAATGAATACAAATGAGTGCGGTAGCTCCCCCCCCCCAAAAAAAAAAATAAGTGTGCGTGTGTATATTCCAACAGATTTCGGCTTTTTCCTGGGCATACACAGACAGCCCAAATATTTACTCTCTCTTCTTACGACTGCAAGCTCAACACAAGAGCACATGTGGTAGAGACAGTTAGTGTGTGTGTGTGTGTGTGTGAGTGAGAGAAAAAGAGAGAGCGAGAGAGAGAGAGAGAGAGAGGAGGGGGGAATTACATTTTTAATCGGCTGATTTTTCCCTCTGAGCAGGCAAGATGAATACAAGTTGTCTGCCGCCAACACACACACTCTCACGTAGACACACTCCTTTTTTGTGTCCTTTGGCAAATTCTTCTATTCCACTCTTGCATGAAGCACAAAAAAAAAAGCGAGTGAAACAGAAAAGGAGAGCAGGGGAGAAAAGTGGAAAGAAGTGAAGAGAAGAGGAGGGGAGGAAAGAGGAAGAGAAGAGAAGAGAAAACGTCCCCACAGAGTTTTTCTCCCTTCCTGGTGCGAGCGCGGCCCCCGCCGAGTCCCTGTGTAATTTGCAGTGCCTCAGAATTCAGGTATTAATAAAGCCCCCATGGGGAACTGCACACAATATAACCCTACATTTTCAGGCATTATGAAAGGACGCCCCCAGGGGTCTTTGGCTCAAATTTCTGAAATGCAGGCATTGTAAAAAAAAAAAAAAAAAAGTCACCCCAGGGGAGTCTCTCCGCAATAGAAATCTGCTGAATTCAAAGCATTTTCTCAGTCCTGGTGGGAACCATTACTCCCTCTGGAAGCACTTTTTTCCCCCCTTACTTTTTTTTTTTTTAACAAAACATGTGTTGCTGACATGTTGACAGATTGCTCAGTGAAGTGTTTAGGTGCATGCACAAGCCGGGTCTCTGCAGAGACAGAGCCCCGCTCCCTGGCAGAGAGACTCTCAATGCTTCCCAAACTGGTGCCATCCATATTTCATAACAGGGGAGCGCAGGCAGGAAACTAGGGCTGGGTGAGCGAGAGAGAGAGAGAGAGGCATGAGAGGAGAGGAGAGGAGAAAGGAAAGAGAGAGGCAAAGAAAAACAAAGAGAGGCGTAAAGTGCGGAAAAGCGGAGCCACCGTGTGTACGGAGAGTGAAAGAAAAGCAGAAGGAGAAAAAGAAAGAGACAGAGACTACGACAGAAAGACAGTAAGAGAGGGAGTGAGAGAGACGGGAGAGAACTTCATCGTGAAAAATGAACCCTGTGATGAAAAATGACTTCCAGTGTGCTCTGAAACAACCCTCCTCTGTCTCCCCCCTCCCTTTCTCTCCCTCCATGCTGTGCGACCCCCCCTGCCCGCCCAACCTTCTCTCTCTCTCTCTCTCTCTCTCTCTCCTACAGAGGCAGGGCTCTTTGCTCTCCCTGGAAAACCTGAGTTTACAACCAGCTGTGACTGCATTTGTATCTGTGCCAAGGGCTTAGTGGAGGAATCTTCAGGCCACCCTCTGGCTCCAAGAGAGGGAGAGAAAAACGAGTGAGAGAGAGAGAGAGAGAGAAAAAGAACGATAGAAAGAAAAAAAAGGAAAGAAAGAAAGAAAGCATGTGGGAAGACCAACACACAAAGCGACAGACACATTCAGGCAACATGCTTAGTTTCATTTCTGCAAACACATGCACTCTCGTGCCCCCCCCAACACCCCTCCCCTCTTGAGTACTGAACACAGACACATAACACAATCATCACCGTGCTGCATATATTCACATGATGCATATCCATGAGCAAAATCAGAACATAAACAAACACGTCCTAATGAAGTCCTTGAAACACAAATACATGACAATTACAGAGCTCTCTTACACACACACACACACATACACACACACAAATTATAAAGGACAATAGACAAGCGCTAATGTCTGAGCACAAACATGACGTCCAGGGTTCCTGCTCTCTTTCTCTGTGATGCTGGATCATGTTGCAGCTCTTTCTCCACTCCTCATCTCTCCTTCTCCTCTCTCTCTCTCTCGCTCTCTCTCTAAATGGATGAAGGGAGGAAAAGTGATCTGTGGCTTTAATAAGAGTCGTGGCCTCCCAGGATTCAGCTGCCACTCTGACGACAGGCACGAGCTCTTGGAGCAGTGGGGGGTTGAGGGGAGGATTAGAAGTACAGGCAGAAGTGTGATGTGGAGGCCGAATCCAGTGTAGGAAAGAAACAGAATGTGTGTGTGTGTGTGTGTGTGTGTGTGTGTGTTAGAACTGGGTAATAGGACAATAAAATACTGATATCATGACGATTTTTTTTTCACTAAGCACTTTTCTGAGATCTCATACACTTCCTCAGTACCAGTGAGCAAAACATGACGAGTTAGCGCTACTGCTATCAGTAACAAGTAACAGATTAGATGAGAAAATCTACTTTTGGAACAGAGGTTTCATTTTTATTTCTGTTTTCTCACAATTTAGTCAATTCACATTTCTAACCTTTAGCTCGAATTTTTCATCACACTACAGCCAAGTATCGGTCCAAATATCATTGACTTGCAAGTGACATCAAAGCAAAATAGAAGCAAGTCCTTGCTTGTACTCAGCGCAAAATGTATACTGTACCTACTTATTCAGGTGACATTCGGCATACCTAACAACCTGTGTTTTCTCACCCCCCAATCTGTTCCTCTGAGTTACATGTCAATCCTGGGATCGAGATGCTGACCTCTTCTGCTTCTCGGACCTGCCTGATCCATCCTGATACCCTATGTCTGGCTGGAGTCTCATCATATCACTCCTGTGGAGGACGGCCCCATATGGACAGATGAAAGTCACACTTGGAAGATGCTCTGGACACTTACAGTAATGCTTTTATGGCTGAGGACTACAGTTGGCTTGCTAACTTTAGGACTGCAGTTGTCATGAACAGTTTTGCACTCAAGTTTCCATCAATGAAGAGTTAGAACATCAACAAAACTGACTTCATGTTAAAACTGTTAATGTTATAGTCACGTTGTCTGTTGTTGTCCAGGTGAGGATGGGTTCCTTTTTGAGTTTGGTTCCTCTCGAGGTTTCTTCCTCGTGTCGTCTGGGGGAGTTTTTCCTTGCCATCGTCGCCACAGGCTGACTCATTGGGGACAGATTAGGGATAAAATTGACTCATGACTTGGGTCATTCAGATTCTGTAAAGCTGCTTTGGGACAATGTCCATTGTTAAAAGTGCTATACAAACAAACTTGACTTGACTTGATGACTTGACTTGACTTGAAACCTGGATGTCAGCCATGTTGGTGGAGATACAAATGCGGGGTCAAGAAGCATTCATACAAAACATAGTCACACGTGTGCAACTCTGTTTTTCCACTGCTTTAAGCGTTCTTTTAGCTATGCCATATCTTTGTGCTGTATATGGTTGTGGTCACAACAGTACTCGTGACCGTGGCACGTTCCGATTTTTTAGAATTGCGTCCGTGATTCGGAAAGAGGGTGAGGAAACGCTGAGGCTTAGTACGGAGAGAATACGAGCACGGCTGAACAACACTGGCAGGGCTGATCTAACAGAGGCTAAAACCAAAACAGCTCGTGTTTGCAGTAATCGTTTTATCTCAGTTGAGATTCAAAAGCTTTCTCAATAATATCATGGAAGAATTTTATTTCATGGTGCTAGACTCTTGCTATAAAATGAGTGTTCTCTTGTCGTGGTTCACTCGGTCGTTGTTATAATTTTATAATTATAAAATTTATAATTTTAGACTGGTTGACCTGAAATAAATTGAAATGTGATTTGTGAGCCATAAAGCTAGAGACTTGTCAAAATTTCATACTTCGTCTGTTGTTTATACATAGAAGTAAACTAAATGCAAAAGAAGCCCTAACTTACCTTTGCAAGTACAACTGCTGTCATCGTTGACTGATTTAATTAATAAGGTTTTTATTTACCCATCCTATAACAAAACTTATAGTCTTCCATGAACTTATAAGCCTTCATTTGAGATTTTTCGACCCATGAAGTCAGCCAAACCAGATAGAACGCAATACCTGGGTACTCGATGGTCGGCAGAAGCGTCTTATCCTCAGAAAAGTCTGACTTTTTAAAATAATATGGGTCAAAACCACATGTATCTATCTTCTCTTTGTATCAAATCTTTGCTCGCCTGTTCAAATCGTGGTAATACTGAGAGAATTCAGCCTCGTTTACAGACACGCTTTCAGCGGCTGCCATCCTAGTTGCTTTGTATTTCCACCATTATGGCAGACGCTCATGATGTAGCACATTTTGATCACGTGGTTGCAAGTCATCTATTCAGTGAGACAAGTCAGCTTAAGTGAATGCGCTTGTTAAGCAATAACCTTGCTAGCAATTTTATATTTTAACTTAGCAGAATGTGGGAGGGGCGGCACGGTGGTGTAGTGGTTAGCGCTGTCGCCTCACAGCAAGAAGGTCTGGGTTCAAGCCCCGTGGCCGGCGAGGGCCTTTCTGTGCAGAGTTTGCATGTTGCATTTCCCCGTGACCACATGGGTTTCCTCCAGTTTCCCCCACAGTCCAAAGACATGCAGGTTAGGTTAACTGGTGACTCTAAATTGACCGTAGGTGTGAATGTGAGTGTGAATGGTTGTCTGTGTCTATGTGTCAGCCCTGTGATGACCTGGCGACATGTCCAGGGTGTACCCTGCCTTTCACCCGTAGTCAGCTGGGATAGGCTCCAGCTTGCCTGCGACCCTGTAAAGATTTTTGGGGGGGGCTTTTTTCACCTTTATTGGATAGGACAGTGTAGAGACAGGAAATGAGCGGGAGAGAGAGACGGGGAGGGATCGGGAAATGACTTCGGGTCGGAATCAAACCCGGGTCCCCGGATTTATGGTATGGCGCCTTATCCACCTGAGCCACGACGCCCCGCCTGCAACCCTGTAGAACAGGATAAAGCAGCTAGAGATAATGAGATGAGATGAGATTTTAGCTTAGCAGTATGTGTGAGGTTAGCAAGGCATTTTTAACAGAATGTTTTAGCTTTTCAGAACATTTTAACTTAGCAAAATGTTTTAGGTTAGCAGGACATTTTAGCTTCGCAGAATGATTGAGGTTAGCAAGACATTTTAGCTTAGAAGAATGTTTTAGCTTAGCAAGACATTTTAGCTTAGCAGTATGTTTGAGGTTAGCAGAACGTTATCTAGGATCTTTTGTTTCCAAGAATGTTCAAAAAAAAATTTTTTTTTCCCAATTGTTTTATGGGGTGTTCTAAGAACTTTGCTGTGCCACTTTTAAATCAGTAGTAACATTAGCACAAACATTTCCATCATGCTTTTTCTGTCTAACACTGTGTGAGCAGATGTTGAAGAACAGTGCAGGAACGGTGTTTCAGGAATGCTGCGAGTTAATCTTCTCATGAAATGTTGATTACTTTATTCTAAAAATTGTTTTATAATATTTCTTTTTGGCTCGGAATTTTGTTTGGTATACAGGAGCTAGTAGACACCTGCAGCTGACTCGTGACTGGACAACTTTGTTGAGATTCAAACTCTCAGACTACCAGTGGGGATAGAATGCTTCCTTTTCATGTTTTTTTTTTCTTTTTCCCATTTTGACACTACTGTTTTGATGGAATAAAGTTAGCATGTTTCGTGATATTGTGATATGATCTTTTTGCCATATCACCCTCCATTTGTGTGTGTGTGTGTGTTTGAGAAAGCACCCAAGGGAGAACAAACTATGCAGTGACCCAGCCAAGAATACACTCCCCTCTGTTACTTATAGACACACACACACACACACACACACACACACACACACACACACACACACACACACACACACACACACACACGCCATTCAAACATGAGCAGGCACAGCACACAGCTGTAAAACCTGAGGGCTTGTGAACAGCACATAAGACAGGAAACAAACAGAAATACTGTGTTGCCATCAGCTTAATAGGATGTAAAATTGTTTAACAAAGATGTGTGAAAGTGTGTGATATGGTAAGTGGGGTTCTGAATGGCAGCTCAGCACAGAGGAGAGCTCCAGTTTCTCTTTCTCACTTCTCTGTCTCTATCTTTGTGCAAGGTGAGAGAGAGAGAGAGAGAGAGAGAGAGAGAGAGAGAATGTGTGTGTATGTGTGCAAGAGAGCTATTCCTGCTGACTGAGCCATCCCTTCACTCTCACTCTCTCTCTCTCTCTCTCTCCCCCTCCCTCTCTAGAGAGCTGGCTGTTCCCTTCAGTCTTGTGAAGGCGGGTTAATTAGCGCTCGCCTCCTATTTGTATCTGACAGGCGGAGTGCCCGCCTTCCACCTGACTGACAGCTCTCCCGTTTACACACAACCACCTCTCTTTTCTCCTCCTCCTCCCCTTTCTGTACACACCATCTCTCTCTCTCTCTCTCTCTCTCTCTCTCTTGCATGCACTTCCTCTCTCAGTCTATCAACACGATTAGTGACCTTTATTTCACATGGAGACAAGTGTATGCGCACACATGCACCTTTTTCAGCATGTCAGCAGGTCATAACAGTCTAAGGGGGCAAAGTTCAAAGGTTGTTTGATTATAAACCAAGGGACAAGAGAGCAGGCTAGCTGTTACGCAGATGCTATGATACAGCCCATCTATTGGTTAGGACTTCAGGAAGGCCTTAGACATTCAAGTAATCGTCTAGATGATTAGGAATGAAAAGTGATCATTGTTTTTGAATCCTTGTTTTACCGACAAATGCTGGACTCGTTTCATGGGGTAAAACATTATACGGTGCCTTCAGGAAAGCCAAAATACATGGCCGACTGCAAGCATGAGCGAACACCCAAAGCTTGTTTATACTGTCACCTGGGACAGGTACACTTCCTGTTTAACTCGACTCAATCCGTGCTGAATCTTACCCGAGTCTTACATGTCCTTGTTTTTCTAATGTTTTCAATTATTATTCAATAGCAGCAGTAAGTCCTTCCTACGCCATGCCCTGGTCTTCCCAGGCAGTCTCCCATCCCAATATTAACCAGGCCATTAAGGCACACTGGGCGGCGCTGATCTCCATAGCCCTCAGCCTCTCGCCTATACAGCTAGGGTTACAGTGGGGGTCTAGTCCTCTGCTAACCGCGAAAATTTGATTCCCCACTCGCATCTGTATTGCAGCGTGCCTTGCCAGACGGTAGTAGGTACCAGTTTTATGATGGTCTTTGGTATGACCCGACCACGAGTAGAACTCGCACCCCCTCCGATCGAGAGGCGCACACTCTAACCACTAGGCCAGCTCGCAGTAATGGCAGCAGTAAAATCCATAGAAATTCATTCAAATCACACACTTTCTATCTTCTATTTGAGCACAGTCTTGAAGGTAACAAACACTCACAAGTAGGACAAATACACACACATTGCAATGTATTCACTGTCATGTTTTTAAGTGTACTGTGTTCTTAGTACCGCCATCCCAACTTCAAGTGCTCCTAAGTGACACTGCCACACGTATGTGTATTAATTTCATTGCTACTAATGATGCACGTTGTCTCATCGGTAGCAATGACAGAACTCACTACACAATGCAGATGCAAGCTTACATGGTGCATCTGCTGTGAATTTGAGATAACCCTTAGCGGGATTTTTTTTCACAATTACATATTTCACACCCTGCCAGTTGCCTCTGTCTGCTGAGAGTGTGAAACATAGGATTCAGAAAGCAGGTCAATGAACTTTGTTCGACACGTTAGTGTGTGTGTGTGTGTGTGTGTGTATGGCTGGTAAAACTAAATTAAATCTAGAAAAGTGTTGCAATGGAACAGGAACGACAAACAAATTTGCTCATGGATTTGCTGTCAATGGTGAAAAATGGAGATAATTAGTGAGCATTGACTCATCATTGCTTTTTACACTCCAATACAGTGTTATAGGTTTTCTTAGTGTTGATCAATTATTGATGGTTTTAACAATGCGGGTGGTACGACTGAGAGGATACAAGAAAGACTGTTAAAATGTACCGTAAATATATCAGGCATAAAATTTAAAGCATTAGCAAATATTTACGCCACATTCGGTAGATGTAAACGTTTGAACTGATATTCTGGGGCTTTTTTCCTTCCAGTATTAATATTTTAACACTATTTGACAACATTTGTGAGGGAAGTATGAAATCGATGAAATATATTATCAGTAACAAAATGTCTTGTTGGAAAAAATTTATTTCTTTCTTATCTTCATTTTGGTATCAGGGGTATACAAACATTTGTTGTACACTGCCGGTCAAATTTTGAAAGGTGAACATTTTGGTTCAGTTTCAAGAAATGCTATATCTCATCTCATTATCTGTAGCCACTTTATCCTGTTATACAGGGTCGCAGGCAAGCTGGAGCCTATCCCAGCTGACTACGGGCGAAAGGCGGGGTACACCCTGGACAAGTCGCCAGGTCATCACAGGGCTGACACATAGACACAGACAACCATTCACACTCACATTCACACCTACGGTCAATTTAGAGCCACCAGTTAACCTAACCTGCATGTCTTTGGACTGTGGGGGAAACCGGAGCACCCGGAGGAAACCCACGCGGACACGGGGAGAACATGCAAACTCCACACAGAAAGGCCCTCGCCGGCCACGGGGCTCGAACCCAGACCTTCTTGCTGTGAGGCGACAGCGCTAACCACTACACCACTGTGCCGCCTAGAAATGCTATATAATAATAATAATTTAAAAAAAACTACCAAAAAAAAGTGTATACGTGACTTTAGACCTGCCTGATCCATCCTGACGCCCTACTTCTGGCATCACGTCACTCCTGTAGAGGACGGCCCCATATGGACAATCGAAAGACACACTTAGAAGGTGGCTCAAGACACGTATGATGGCTGAGGACTACAGTTGCCATGATAACCTTAGGACTGCTGTTGTCATGAACAGTTTTGCACTCAAGTCTCCATTAATGAACAGTTTATAACTTCAACGAAACTGACTTCATGTTAGAACTATAATGAATTTCATGGTTTCACAGTTGTACTTTGTGACTATATAGGACACAGTTATAGAAGCAAGTGATTTATAATCACGCTATCTGTTATCACCCAGATGAGGATGGGTTCCCTTTTGAGTCTGGTTCCTCTCAAGGTTTCTTCCTTGTGTCGTCTGAGGGAGTTTTGCCTTGCCGTCATCGCCTCAGGCTTGCTCATCAGGGATAAATGCATTTATTAGGGATAAAATTGGTTCATATGTTTAAAGTCTTTAATTTTCTGTAAAGCTGCTTTGTAATAATGCCTGTTGTTAAAAGCGCGATACAAATAAACCGACTTGACTTGAGAAATGTTTGCCAGTTTTTTTTTTTTAATTTTAGTTGAATTGCCCCCTCACAGCTCTAGAATCCCTGCTTCGATCCTGAACTCAGGTTACAGTCTGTGTGGAGTTTCACATGTTCTTCCTGCGTCTGCATGGTTTCTTCCAGGTTCTCTGGTTTCTGCCCGCATACCAAAAACATGCCAGTAGGTGGAATGATTATGCCATATTACTCCTAGGTATGTGTGTGTGTGTGTGTGTGTGTGTGTGTGTGTGTGTGTGTGTGTGTGTGTGTGTGTGTGTGCGCTGGTGCCCTACAATGGACTGATGTCCCATCAAGGGTATATTCCTACCACCCAGTTTTCCCGTGATAGACTCCGGCTCCAGTGTGAGGCCTGATCAAAATAAGTTTGAAACTGAAGATGGACGAAGTCATGAGAATATGAATCTTCAAGCTTTCGTTTTTTTCTTAATTTAATTGCAATAGTGGGAAAACTTCTTAAACATCTGGCCGGCTGTGTAGTACACACACATGCACAGTGCACCAACATGAACACAGTCAGTGTGACTGCCGAGGCGCTAGAATGCTGTAAGCAGAGCTGCTATGGCATAAACTTAGACCTTCTCTCCTCCAGACCCTAGGGGTTAACAGAGCCTGGGTTCCTGCCCTGGGCAGCCTGCAGAGTGGGGGCAGGGGGCAGATGGGGTGAGGGGTCAGCTGCACATGGCCACAGAGGAATAGAGAGATGCTGAGAGGGGGAGATACGGAAAGAGAGGGAGCGAGTGGGCGGTTAACAGCCGGAGTCCAACCATGGCCGGTCTTGGGGCACTGGAGCGGAGCAGCGAATGTTCTCCATTTGATCTGAGTTTTTTTTCCAAGCACTCCTTGGGGAACCAGTGCTCCAGATTCCTCCTCCTGTCGAGATTCCCCCCAGACTCGGCCCACACTGCACGCACACACACACCCAATCGTGTGCGTGTATTACACCCACCCACACAACGAAATAAATCACACAAATATACATTCACACACAGACGCATGTATACATGTGCAAGAAGACATTCAATTCCATCAGATGTAAACACACAGACAGCAATGAGGCACAGAGAATCTCATTGGTTACACACTATCAAATTTAACATTCCATCCATGCATCTAGTAAATCTCTCTCTCTCTCTCTCTCTCTCTCTCTCTCGCTCGCTCACACACACACATGCAAATGGTGGAGAGCAGTGACTGAGCATTAGTCAGGGTTAACGCTCTCAGTGCAGTCAGAGCCCAAATGGTCATAAAATACCGTCAGACATTAAAGTAGGACTAGAAGACTGACAAAAGTGATAACGAAAGAAGACATCAAAGAAACAGATCACGTACCACACACATTACGGGATTTCAAGCTATAATCCTATAGCTCGTGTAATATTGTTAGGAATTTTGTTTCATTTTGTGGCATGTTTGCTTTTGGAGAATATGACCACACTGACTGCCAAGTGATCACAATAACAATTCGAAAGCAAAAGGGAGTTTATGTTGGTGCCGTGTTATTGGCTGGGCTCACCATAGTGCCAAGGGAGCCAAAAACATGACCCTCCTCATAAAATGTGACAAAAATGGCCTCCGATCTCATCCGCACAAACGCTTGCTCACAAAATGGCGTGTTTGTCCCCTATCTGATGCGGTTGCGGTTCAGTGTGCGGCTCTCCCTCACTAGGCAGCCTCCCTGTGGTATGCAGAGAATGTAAAAGGATTCGCCAGTGAGTGTTTTTTAATTTACCGCTCTTTTCAATAACAATAATAAAGCCTGAATCTTGTGTGCGTGTGTGTGTGCGCGCACGCACGCGTGTGTGTATCTGTTTGGGAAGAGGAAAGGAGGGAGAACAACGCAGGCAGAGATGTGATCCCCTAGCCACTGTTCTGGATTATTCCGCAATCTCCAGCACTCCCCCCCATGGGAAGCTCTGTTTTATCATTTCATTTTGTTTCTCTCCTTCTTTTTTCCCCTTCTGCTAAGCAACACGTAGCTCGCTGACGGCTGGGGAGCAGGCGGCGAGTCTCATATTCAGGGCCTTGATTTCATTACGCCACCGCCAGACAGGCAAACGGGGTGGGGAAGTGAGGAGGCCTGTGTCACGCCATGTTATTTCCCACCAGAAACACATTCCCGCTATTCGGTGGCTTCGCCAGGGCCGCTAACGCTCCGCATGACTGCTTTCACGTCATGTCCATGACTAAATGGCTTTTCAATCAAAGCCTGATTGAATGTTTTATATAAAAGAATAAAAAAATTTTTTTTTTTTGAAATCTTGCTGTTAGGTCGTCAAATTGCACTCTTTTCTCCCTCTTTCTCTCTCTCTTTCTGTGTCCCTCTCTTTTTTCTCCCCACCATGCATGCTTTCTCCTCGTTAAGGAGAGGCCCTTGATTAATCTGTGAGGAAGCAGATGCCCCTGCAGGGCCGCTTTCAGCGTTTCATTAATTACCGCGATTGTAATAACGGGCATTGTGTTTGTGTACAGCGTGTTAGCTTTAAAACAGCACTCTCCTATGGGACACCACTGACTCCAGAGCAGCCGAGAGCAGCCACTCCGCACATGCACATGACACATAACACACACACACACCTCTCTGGTGGAGAAGCCACTGCGAACTATTACACTGACATGTTGACACAAATGGTGGCGAGAGATAAGAGTCAGGCTGGAATAGGAGACGCGGTCTGACTGAGACGGCAGGCTTGAGCGCAGACACACACTGTCTACGTTCACTGACTGTAATGGCTTAAGATGAACATGGCAGCCCCTGTAGTGAGAGCGTGTGAGAGAGGTACGCTCTCGGAACAGTTTGTAACAGTCCATGAATCACGTACTCAGTCGGACAGACCGACTGATGACAGGATTGAACGGTTTTGTGTTGTGACTTCTAAAATGTGAATCATTTTTCAAATTTAGAAAGGCTCGTTGTCAAACTGAGAAGTGAAAAGCAATATAAAAATGTGTGATTTAATCTGAGTAGCAAAGGTTTTGAATTTTTTTTGGTAATAACGGGCATTGTGTTTGTGTACAGCGTATTAGCTTTAAAACAGCACTCTCCTATGGGACACCACTGACTCCAGAGCAGCCGAGAGCAGCCACTCCGCACATGCACATGACAGGAACAACAAAAAAAAAAAATCCACACGTCCCCTAACAATAATAAAAAAGACTTATTTTATGAATATAATCCAGCTGTCTATATCTATATCATCTCATCTCATTATCTCTAGCCGCTTTATCCTGTTCTACAGGGTCGCAGGCAAGCTGGAGCCTATCCCAGCTGACTACGGGCGAAAGGCGGGGTACACCCTGGACAAGTCGCCAGGTCATCACAGGGCTGACACATATGGCCCTTTTCCACTACCCTTTTTCAGCTCACTTCAGCTCGCTTCAGCTCACTTCAGCCCGACACGGCTCGCGTTTCGACTACCAAAAACCAGCACGACTCAGCTCGCTTCAGCCCTGCTTAGCCCCTAAAACTCGCACCGTTTTGGAGTGGGGCTGAAGCGAGCCAAAGCGAGCCGAGTGAGGTTGGGGGCGTGAGCAGACACTCCCCTGTGCACTGATTGGTGAGGAGGAGTGTCCGCACATGCCCACACACGCCCCGCGAGCACGCTGGGATCTGTAAACACCGCAAACCCGGAAGAAGAAGAATTACGAATTACGAGAATTTCTGAAGCCTTATGCGCCTCGCCTCATCTATACGCTCTTGCCAGTATCTGTTGGCGTTGTCGGTGACAACAAGCCACAGCACCAAGACCAGCAACACTAACGACTCCATGTCCTCCATGTTTATTGTTTACTATTCGGGTCGTGAGACTACCGCTGAAAAGCTCACTGATGTCACTGTTTGCGCTGCTTAACGACATCACCTGACGTCCACCCACTTTCGCTAACTCCACCCAATGTGTCCACCCACTTCCAGCCAGCACGGTTCAGCGCGGTTGTAGTCGAAATGCAACTCCAACAGCCCCGCTCGGCTCGACTCAGCACGGCACGGCTCAGCCCGACTCAGCCGCGTTTGTAGTGGAAAAGCGGCATTAGACACAGACAACCATTCACACTCACATTCACACCTACAGTCAATTTAGAGTCACCAGTTAACCTAACCTGCATGTCTTTGGACTGTGGGGGAAACCGGAGCACCCGGAGGAAACCCACGCGGACACGGGGAGAACATGCAAACTCCGCACAGAAAGGCCCTCGCCGGCCACGGGGCTCGAACCCGGACCTTCTTGCTGTGAGGCGACAGCGCTAACCACTACACCACCGTGCCGCCCATATATATATATATATATATATATATATATATAAAAAAATTACGCAATAATTAAATGCACCTTACGCAATAATTAAATGCACCAAGGTTAAAATGTAGATTTGAGACAATGGGATCATATTCATAGCACTTGAACTAGTAAGTGCAGATTAATGTTGACTTTATTTTCCTTGTTTTTAAATTATCGACATATCCTGTAAGAAACACGTTAGACTGTCAGTTTCAAACCCACTGAATTCATATCATTTATCACTAATCAATTAGGCTTACAACTCCAATTTAATAATTACAACCATAATGAGTTTAACAGGAGTTGATGATGATCTCAATCATCTTGTCACAAACCCCACTTCAGTAAACAACGTCTCTCGAATATAAATAAAACACCCTACATTTTTCGGACTTTTTTTTTTTTGAGACCTTAGATATCAGAAAGGAGATTGGAAGGTCACAGGGGAGCTAAGGAGATGTGTGTGTGTGTGTACCTGCAGGACAGTGGTTAGTGCGGTGCTCTGTCAGGTCAGCCAGGCACTCGAAGTCCTGTTGGCAGTTATCACAGGTGAAGATGGACTCGTCATCCAGATCCTCCTCTCCTGCTCGCTCGTCGTGGCTAGTCACGCTGTGCTCACCGTCTTCACCACCGGCCCGCTCTTTCCCGTCAGAGTCTCGTTCAGGCGCGGCTGCATCTGCACCTGCACACACAAATGCACAGAAAAAAGACAGAACAGAACTGCATTAACACCGCCAACTTTTCAGGTCTGCGTAACCTGGCTCAAAAAGGAATAAACAGAACGCAGTGTTCTAGTTCGTTTTCCAACCAACTGGAACGGTGACAGCAGTAGGAATGAATTGATCATTGGAAAAAACAATACTTGGATATTTGGAATAAAACGGCTTGCTGATTAATGGTTTTTCAGGTTTCAGTGACAAGCTCCACACTGTGCTGAAATGAAAAGGGTTTTACTTTCAACCTGTTGCTGACGCTAATCTAACCAGTGTTGTAGTCGAGTCACTAAACCTCGAGTCTGAGTCCAGTCTCGAGTCCACACTGTTCAAGTCCAAGTCATTAAAAAAAAATTTGAGTCGAGTCCATGACTCCAACCGCACCGTTTGATGGCTGTTTTAGCACCATTAACATTAGTTTGTTCCTGAACATGACGTATGAACGGGTAAATGTGCGTTCTCTTTGTCAGGGAGTGCGAAGTATTCTGTCAGAGATGGTTGGGAGACCAATCATCATGTCAGAGAAGGTGTGTTTATTAATGCAAGTCAAAGTCCTTCCCATGCCATGTGGCGCATAGAGCGGCGCCAATCTTAGTTTCCATAGCCCTTGGCCTCTCGCCTATTACATAGCTAGGGTTACAGTGGGGGGCTAATCCTCTGGTAACCACGAGAGTTTGACTCCCCACTCACATCTGTATTGCAGTGTGCCTTGTCAGACAGCAGTAGGTACCATTTTTATGATGGTCATTGGTATGACCCGACCACAAGTAGAACTCGTGGTCTCCCGATCGAGAGGCGGACACGCTAACCACTAGGACAACTCGCGGTATATTAATACAAGTGAAGAGGGTAAACAATCCAGAACGGCAGGCAAAATCATAAAACAGTGAAACAGCCAATAGGTAGAGCGAGGCACAAACAGGCTATTGTAGACTTGGCAGAATCAAAGACGAGAAACAGGAAATCAGGGTTCAGGAAACCAAACAAAGAAATAAGGCTCGGTAATGTGTCAGCAATGCAACTCAATAGTTCGCAAAGTAAGTGTGTTTTCACACTTTTTATATTGGCGTGCTGTTTGCACCTTAATCCTGTGCAGGTGCGAGTCGTTTACAGCGCGCGCATGAGAATCCGCTTGGTGTGCACGCTGTCCGGAGCGCGCCCGAGAGTCTATATGATGCACGTGCCAAGGCGTGCAGGTGTGAAACTCTTGCACGAAATTAGTATAAAATTAATGTAGATTAATGTAGGTTCTGGGTTCGAGGCCCGTGGCCGGCGAGGGCCTTTCTGTGCGGAGTTTGCATGTTCTCCCCGTGTCCGCGTGGGTTTCCTCCGGGTGCTCCGGTTTCCCCCACAGTCCAAAGACATGCAGGTTAGGTTAACTGGTGACTCTAAATTGAGCGTAGGTGTGAATGTGAGTGTGAATGGTTGTCTGTGTCTATGTGTCAGCCCTGTGATGACCTGGCGACTTGTCCAGGGTGTACCCCGCCTTTCGCCCGTAGTCAGCTGGGATAGGCTCCAGCTTGCCTGCGACCCTGTAGAACAGGATAAAGCGGCTACAGATAATGAGATGAGATTAATGTAGATATAAATATCTTATGCCAAATTATTATGGCATGTTACAAAAAATAAAGAAAAAATCTGAGTCCTCGTCTCCATTTTCCGAGTCCTAATGCAGTTAATGTACGAGTCCAAGTCCAAGTCATCAGTGCTCAAATCCAAGTCGAGTCATGAGTCCTTAAAATTAGGGCATGAGTCAGACTCGAGTCTGAGTCCTGGACTCAAGTACTACAAGCCTGAATCTAACACATCCCACGTGTGATCACAAAAACGACTAAAAGTCTGTCTATTAATGTGTCATAAATTTTAGGAAATTAAACATGTCAGTTGAAACATTTTTACGCTGTGTTTATCACTTTGCATTGGTGTGATGCAGTATGTATAACCAATCAGCTAGATCTGCTCCCAACATGCTATTCCTCATGGTTGGTAAAAATCTCCAAGGGTCTACTAAGTGTGTGAAACCCACTGAAACCTTTGTCAAAAAGAAATGAAGCAAAATTAGACTTGAAATAGACTTGAATTAAAAAAAAAGACACTCACTTGCTCACAGCTCCAGTATCCACCATGCCAAAAATTGTTTTACTTTGTTGTTGATAACAAATGAATAAAGGTATATCTGACTGTTCATGCTGCATTACAAGCTTTAAGAAATGAAATGTTTGCACAGGGTGAAAATGAAAAATCACAGCACCAAAATACAAGACTGGGTTGTATTTTATGCTTTATTTTTTCATTCTTGCATTAGTGTTTTGGGAGGCACGGTGGTGTAGTGGTTAGCGCTGTTGCCTCACAGCAAGAAGGTCCTGGGTTCGAGCCCAGCAGCCGGCGAGGGCCTTTCTGTGTGGAGTTTGCATGTTCTCCCCGTGTCTGCGTGGGTTTCCTCCGGGTGCTCCGGTTTCCCCCACAGTCCAAAGACATGCGGGTTTGGTTAACATGAGGCAGCCACGGGCTGAAGTGCCCTTGAGCAAGGCACCTAACCCACAACTGCTCCCTGGGTGCTGTAGCATAGCTGCCCACTGCTCTGGGTATGTGTGTGTGCTCATTGCTCACTTGTGTGCATTCACTGCTTCAGATGTGTTAAATGCAGAGGATGAATTTCACTGTGTGTCTATGCTTGAGTGTACGTGTGATAAATTATGTATCATCACATACGGTGGTCTTCTTGTACCGTGCACATGTAGGTCTGCATCAGAATACTCTTATGCTGCGTTCCATTTACCTTGGAAGTTGGAAGTCGGAATGACATCACGCCCAAGTTGAGTGTGCTCCAGTACAACAAGTCGGAAAACCAATACCATCAATTAGCAATACCAGCTGTAGCTATTGTTAGCAACGGGGGCGATTCTAGGATCTGATCTTTGGGGGTGCTTAGCCCCCAGAGCTGACAGAGGCACCTGGCTTGAACGACAGTGTTTCCACGTTTATTCTGCATTTAGACTAGACTTAACTAGACAAGAAGACTAGACTAGACAAGACTAGACTTATGCAATGTTTTAACAGAAGCTGACCCAATAAACTATGATATCTACACATTTACAACCACTGACACAAATATTTACGTTATATTTTTAACTAAACAAGACCTACTACTGCATTTGTAATGTTGGAGCTATTCATTTTGAACAGTGGTAATTGTTAATTAATGTGTTATTGTGTAATAATATTGTGTATTACTATGATTTTACATTAGTTTACATTAGTAAACGCTATGTTACATTAAATAAAATTGACTAACACACGGTGGTCTAGCACCGTAGCACTTGTACAGCTCTGCACAAAAGTATCTCGATATGGATGATAAATGTCGTTTTTATCATTCTGCTCATAGACCAGGGAACATCAATACTGCATTATGCATATTATTGTGTTGTGTTTAACAATTGTAACTCCAGTCCGTACCTTCACATCTCGCTATGCCAGTAATACTCAGGTGCTACTTCGAGTTCCTCATCGGCGTGGAATCCAATTAAAAAAAACCTCCATGTCGTAGCAAGCACTCACGCGGACAGGCAACCCAATCAGAGGGGACGCAAGGAGGAGAGGGATTTTACTGGTCATAGAACTATCACATAACAGGTGAATTCAAGAACACACACACGCCCGTGCACACATTCATTGCGCAGTGCGCAAGGGCACTTATTTCTGAAAATTACATCCAAAAGCAGTGTTTTTGAGGGTGCTGAGCTAGGGGGTGCTGAGCTCATTTTTGGGGGTGCTTGAGCACCCCCAAAAATAGGCTAAACACGCCCCTGGTTAGCAATACCAGTTGGCAACAATGCATGATGTGGTATTTTGCACATACAAACACAGTAGCAACATGCCCACAGACAGAAGAAACTAGAAGGGCACTCGGTAGAGTGTATACCTCTGCCAAACTACATATTCAAATTCCCATCAAAATCTAATTAATTGTGCCTTGGCCCATGGCCCACCGCTCCTCAAAACTTCATCAAAATCTGTTCACTTCTTTTTGAGTTATGGTGGAAAAAGACAAACAAACAAATGAAGGCGAAAACATAACCTCCTCCAACAAAGTTGGCAGAAGTAATAAGACAGAAGTGCTAATAAACTGTATATAACTACAGCTTTCACTGATGTGCCGAGCAGCCATCTTGGATTTTGAAGTCGGGGTTAGTGAAGCTCCTCCGGAATTCCGAGTCAGAAATCCGACTTCATGGGTGTTCCAGTTGATATTTCTGACTGGGAACTCAGAAATCCCGACTTCCCAGTACAAATGGAACGCATAATTAGTTCAGGTTAGTACCAATCTTGAGCACCAACCACTGAACCCTTTGGTTGGTACCATACACAATACAGAATAATAAAGTGTCATTGGAGCAGCGCTACAGTAGCTGACCACATAACACTAACGTGTGGTACATCATGGTAGAGCTTGGGCTTGGTTATACGATGAAGTAATATCAGTATTGTGATATATTGTCACGATATGTCATGATACACTTTTCTGAGGTATTGTGAGGGTAAACCTTTTGCAGTTTTTTCATAGCAATTACAAACTCTTTGACGTTTTACAGAGTTTAGCTTACAGGATACATTTCCCCTCTTTTCATTGTTGTACACATTAAATAAAAGTCTCATCAAAGACATTTTTAAAGGTTTATTTTTAAACACAACACACCGGTCCTTCTGGCAGATTGTTAGGAAAACTATATATCATTATACATCCAAGTCCTATATACTGCAGAAGGATCTTGGAGCATAATGATATGATACTTTTGTTATATCGCCAGCTCTACATCATGGCATAACGTCACATGTGGCACTGTGGCAACAGTGAAGACTGCAGAGCTCCTAGTCTCAGACTCAGGCCTGTGTGCCACACACTTGCTCCCAGCTCTGATATCCACCAGCCCAATCCTCCTTCCGCCATTGTGGCTCTATTTTCACACCTTATTATCACATTAAACGCTGCGCTCTGAAAGGACAGCACAGGAGACCATGAAGAGAGAGCAGCAAAACAAAAAGGAAAAGAATAGAGAGATGTAGAGACGAGGAGAAAAGCGGAAACAAAAAAAGAGATGGATAGAATGAGTGAAAGAAGGTGGACCAAAATAAGGAGAACGAGAGAGAGAGAGAGAGAGAGAGAGAGAGAGAGAGAGAGCAATAAAGAATCACATGAGAAATAAAGTGAGGGAACATGAGGGTAGAGGGAAAAGAAGAGCAGAGGGAGGGAGGAATGGAGAAAGGGAGGAGGGCAGCTCTCCGGCTCCCCTGGGCTTAACATCCTGTCTAATCATCCTGGACTTGTGCAATCAGAGGAAAAGCAGGAGGTGGCCATTCCTGCTCTTTGCCACACTGTGATCAGCAGCTCTAATTTGCCCGGGCACTGCTCTACACTACGGCGTTAATCGCTAATGGAGCCTGGAGTTCAGGACCAGACCCAGTGGCTCACATTGGGCTCCAGCCCAGTTTGGAATGGGGAGGATGGGGGGAGGGGGGAGAGATAGGATGGGGGTCTGGAGAGGTGTTATGAGTGAGGGGAGTATTGAGGTGCTCTAGTTTCGCTCCCTCCATCCACCCGGTGGGGGTGAAGGTAACGTTTGGAGGTTTGGTATATGTGTGCGTGTGCGCGTGTGTGTGTGTGTGTGTTCGTTCGGGGTGGGGGTATGTGGAATGGCCATCTGTCCAGTCGTGAGAATGCCGTCTGGACAGGGAGGAGAGAGGCCCCTAACTGACACTACACTGATAGTGGTCCTGAGCTGCTGTTTTATACACCACACACACACACACACACACACACACACACACACACACACACACACACACACACACACAGGTGCATTAACTGTACTATTTCATCCATGAGAGGTTCTAATCTCTGTGAAAAGGGATAGTAATTCATTCTCACTCCATCCCTCTCCTTGTACAATCTCACACACACACACACACACACACACACACACACACACACACACACACACACACACACACACACACGCACACCATCGTTCCCCCAGGTACCCTGATGCCAGAGGTATGGGCACTGCCAACCGAGGCACATGCCAGCACAACCTGCTACCATGGCAACAAGGGAGGAGCCAGATGGGACCTTGCTCTGGCCCTCTTTACCTCTCCTCTTCTCCTCCCTTCATCTTTTTCGTTCAAAATGAGCCTGGCTCGTACGACTTCCACACCGCAGGACAGCAGGCGGGATATAAAAGCTCCTGGCACATCTCTCTGAACCATACACACCTCCAGTAAATGCTACACTTGCTTACTTGCTCTCTGTTCTCTCTTTTCCTGTTCTCTCATTTTTACCTCCATTTTCCTGGCTGCCGTCATCCCCCCATCCTCTCCAGTAAGCATTCCTCCTCTCCGGAGGGGGAGGTGGTCTCATGAGGGGGTCTCCACAACACACTCCATTTAGACTGCCATTACAGCTTTCTCTCTCCCTCTCTCCCTCTCTTTTTCTATCTGTCTCTATCTCTATTTCTCCCTGTGTGCACTGGATTGATATACATGTGTTGTGCACCCCAGCTGCACACTCACTAGCTCCAGCCACGGCCTTGATATGAACACACACACACAAACACACACACACACACACACACACACACACACACACACACACACACACACACACACGTATATACCCTCTTGCCCCTCGGTCTGTGGGAGGGAGAGGAAACTGCTGGAATGATATCTGTGTGCATCTGTGTGAAAGACTAGACAGAGGGCAGGTGAAGGTAAAATACATTGTGTAAATTTAAACAAGGAAATGAATGTGTATCTACGCATTATATAACACGTGCTTGTAGTAAACATGGTTTGACAGGATTTTTCACAGATGCAGGTTTTTCAGATATAACTCAGAGGTAACAGGTAAAATCATTCTCAGCAAGGACGGAGTCATATGAGGAGAGAAATAATTTCTAACGAGCCATTCATATAAACGAGACCTCTTTATGTCTGCTGATGTATTCTTAGAGCTCACGTTCCTCCCCTCCTCTTAGACTGATCATCATGTTATCAGCCTACATGCAGGCTTGTAGTACTTGAGTCCAGGACTCGGACTCAAGTCTGACTTGTGCCCTAATTTTAAGGACTCGTGACTTGACTTGAGCACTGATGACTCGGACTTGGACTCGGACTCGTGCATTAACTGCATCCGGACTTGTAAATTGGACACGAGGACTCGGATTTTTTCTTTAATTTTTGTAACATGCCATAATAATTTGGCATAAGATATTTATATCTGCATTAATTTTTATACTGGCGGCACGGTGGTGTAGTGGTTAGTGCTGTCGCCTCACAGCAAGAAGGTCCTGGGTTCGAGCCCCGTGGCCGGCGAGGGCCTTTCTGTGTGGAGTTTGCATGTTCTCCCTGTGTCCGCGTGGGTTTCCTCCGGGTGCTCCGGTTTCCCCCACAGTCCAAAGACATGCAGGTTAGGTTAACTGGTGACTCTAAATTGACCGTAGGTGTGAATGTGAGTGTGAATGGTTGTCTGTGTCTATGTGTCAGCCCTCTGATGACCTGGCGACTTGTCCAGGGTGTACCCCGCCTTTCGTCCGTAGTCAGCTGGGATAGGCTCCAGCTTGCCTGCGACCCTGTAGAAGGATAAAGTGGCTAGAGATAATGAATGAATGAATTTTTATACTATAATTTTGTGCAAGAGAATGCACATTCACCTGTTCATGCGTCAACAAACTAACGTTAATGGTGCTAAGATGCCTGGAGAGAACACCCCTAGGATTGTCCACTTTGCTTATACAGACTTCTCGTGCAGTGGGAAAAAATGCACTGCTATGTGTTCCATATGTAGAAGAACTATCGAGGAGACGACGGGGACAACCTCGAACTTCAATCGTCATTTGGCGAGACTTCAGCCAGAGAAGGAAGTGACACACTACCGTATGTTCAGTGCTCTGTTGATAGCGGGGCTTGCTGAGCGATGAACTAGCTCATGTTAACCCTCTCTCATGTTATTTGCCCTGTTGATAGTGGGCGGGGCTTGCTGAGCAATGAACAAGCTTTTTATCTGTAGCCTATTAACTAAAATGGGGCAGTCAAGCAGTAACGTTAGTCCAACACAGTAGCAGAGACACTTTCACATAAAGGCAGCAACAGCCACCGTCAAATGGTGCGGTTCAAGTCTTGTTCTCGGACTCGACTCGGATCAGTAGTGGACTCGACTCAAAATTTTCTTTAATGACTTGGACTTGAACACTGGGGACTCGAGACCGGACTCGGACTCGAGGTTTAGTGACTCGACTACAACACTGCCTACATGCACACATAGTCTACCTCTAATACTGAATTCACTGTCCAGCAGGGACTGGGAGAGATTTTCACATTAAAGCCAAGCATTATAATCTGCGTTGGCCATAGAAATGTATACTTGCTATTTTACTCAATAGGAAGATGTGAACTAAAGCTCACACGTCGGTACTGTACCGTCTTCTAAGAAAGTGCTGCTTCTAAGAAAGAGCCCTATTCAGAGTTGGTGGCTTAAGTTTAACAGTTAAGTCAATATTTATATGGAGGAAGTTCTCCCTGTTCAGGTTTATGCAACTGCTTAAGTTGATTTTTCCAGGTGGCCCGTTCAGAGTATTAAAATTTTCTAGTTCACACCTCTGACCGAGGTTGCCATTTGACTTAGGTCAAGTTATACAGGATAGGGTTTTTCAGTAGTGTCTCTAGACTATTCCCTTTAAATACAAGCACTTGGCTTTAAATACTCAGAAAATGTGGGATAAAAAATGTGGACTGAAACGTGACAGACCACATTTCTTCTTTGCAGTCAACTGCAGTATGATATAACATAAAAGCAGCAGATATTTTCCAAATAAACAAATTAAAAGACAATAATGATAAATAAAAGAGACGACAGCATTCAAATAAACATCCAGTACAAGTCTAGTGTGTTGCTAATACTGTCCTAGTTGTTATCATCAGTTCAAATTTGGCTGAATTTAACAGCATGGCTTTAAGCATCATTATTCAGGAGGTTATAAAATTGCACTTGATCCAGTACTATTTTTTTTTTTGCTAGAAGTACAGGTAACATAAGCTGGGGGGAAATGCTATCTATATCTGATGTTAGGAGTTGCAGCTAGTGACTGAATAGACCACACAAATTATTATTGTTATAATAAAACAGCATTCAAGTCAAGTCAGTTTACAGGTAGTCGTCGACTTACAACTGCGTTTGGTTACGACTGACCGGTCGTAAACCGATCTAGTCGTAAGTCGGTCTATGTTAAATGAACGTAAGTATATTGTCAAGTCAAGTTTATTTGTATAGCGCTTTTAACAACAAAAATTGCCGCAAAGCAGCCAAATATTGTGATGTGTAATGATATTGTAATCATCTTAAAGTCTTATTTTATCAACATTTTCTTATTTCATTACCTTGGCTCATTATTTGGTTTAAGTCAAACACTGCATACTACACTGCGTACAGTACAACTCGTTTAATATGTGCAAAACAAAAAATACGAAATACAGGTGTGAAAAATAGAAAACATTTTAGTTTGAAACATACCAAAATACAAATGTAAAACATAGCAAAATACAAAATTTAGTGACCGCTGGCATCATTGGTGCTTGGCTGTGGGTCGTCTACGTCATCATCAGCTGTTGCAGCGCTCGGGCTGGCGGGATCATTTGCTCGTTTCATAAACCAGGAGCTGGGGTGCAAATTGTATGACGGAGTGCGCGATAGAGACTGTGCATGTGCCTGGAGCTGGGGCGGAAACTGTATGACAGAGTGCGTGAGGGCGCGTGAGAGAGACTGCACATGTGCCTGGAGCTGGGGCGGAAACTGTCGTATGCTCAGCTAGCTCAGCTGGGAAACACTTGCCAGTCATAACCAGACGGTCGTAAAGTCGATCGGTCGTAAGTCGCGTAGATCGTAAGTCGACGACTACTTGTATTTGTATCGCGCTTTTAACAACAGCCATTGTCGCAAAGCAGCTTTACAGAAAATTAAAGACCTTAAACATATGAACCAATTTTATCCCTAATAAATGTATTTATCCCTGATGAGCAAGCCTGAGGCCATGACGGCAAGGCAAAACTCCCTCAGACGACACGAGGAAGAAACCTTGAGAGGAACCAGACTCAAAGGGAACCCATCCTCATCTGGGTGATAACAGATAGCGTGATTATAAATCACTTGCGTCTATAACTGTGTCCTATATAGTCACAAAGTACAACTGTGAAACCATGAAATTCATTATAGTTCTAACATGAAGTCTGTTTTGTTGAAGTTATAAACTGTTCATTGATGGAGACTTGAGTGCAAAACTGTTCATGACAACTGCAGTCCTAAAGTTATCATGGCAACTGTAGTCCTCAGCCATCGTAGCAAAACTGTACGTGTCCAGATGCGTTCTCCATTGCTGTGCTCGGCTTCCTCTCCAAACTTATGACATGCCCACTGATGTCATCACAGTTCGAGCTGGAAAAACCAGCTATATTTTGGTTCCAGTTGGGAACCAACTCTTCAGGTTCTAAACCAATTTACTTTTGGTTGAAATGCGGTTCAAAATGTGGTGCGTGAACCCGAACGGAACCCGAGCTGATTCAAAAAGATGTTTTCCGTTGTTAAAAACATTGTTTTAGCGTGGCTGGGAATACCTTTTTAAAATGTAAAAAGTGTGAACTAAGCCTGAAGTTTAACATTGGAATCATGCGTAACTGAGACATGGCAAGCTCCGCCCTGCATGCTGTCCGAGTAAGACTTAATTTTTTAATTGCTTATGGTTACATTTATGCTTTCACAGGCTGTAGCCCTTCTGCTGCTATACTGTCTTTTGTCTGTTTTATACAATATTATCTATTGATTGTTGTCTGCTGCTGTAACACTGGATTATCTTATCTTATCTTCTCATCTCATCTCATTATCTCTAGCCGCTTTATCCTGTTCTACATGGTCGCAGGCAAGCTTCCAGTATTAATATTTTAACACTATTTGACAACATTTGTGAGGGAAGTATGAAATCGATGAAATATATTATCAGTAACAAAATGTCTTGTTGGAAAAAATTTATTTCTTTCTTATCTTCATTTTGGTATCAGGGGTATACAAACATTTGTTGTACACTGCCGGTCAAATTTTGAAAGGTGAACATTTTGGTTCAGTTTCAAGAAATGCTATATCTCATCTCATTATCTGTAGCCACTTTATCCTGTTATACAGGGTCGCAGGCAAGCTGGAGCCTATCCCAGCTGACTACGGGCGAAAGGCGGGGTACACCCTGGACAAGTCGCCAGGTCATCACAGGGCTGACACATAGACACAGACAACCATTCACACCTACGGTCAATTTAGAGTCACCAGTTAACCTAACCTGCATGTCTTTGGACTGTGGGGGAAACCGGAGCACCCGGAGGAAACCCACGCGGACACGGGGAGAACATGCAAACTCCGCACAGAAAGGCCCTCGCCGGCCACGGGGCTTGAACCTGGACCTTCTTGCTGTGAGGCGACAGTGCTAACCACTACACCACCGTGCCGCCCCTTATCTTATCTTATCTTATCTTATCTTATCTTATCTTATCTTATCTTATCTTATCTTATCCTATCTTATCTTATCTTATCTTGCTTAATGCTTATTTAACAATGTTGAAACTGGTGAAGGATGGATGGTATAGATGGTGAGCTCTCTGATTGCTCCTTTCCTTCACTGTGTCACATGGCAGCAGAGGACAAACCCACACAGTCTCACACACCTGGATTTGGAATAAACACAGTCAGGGTGTATGTTCAGAAGAGGAGGTGCATGCTCAGCTCAGAAGATATGTTTCAGTGTGCCTTGCTGCCAAGCCCTTGATTGACACGATCATTTACCAAAGCTGGTGCTGAAAGTCGTCCACATCAGCATGTAAGCTAAATGACCTTGACACGACACACCGAAATGCAGACTGAACAGAAAGAACAATGACACACATGCACCCACACATTCACTCTCATACCTCCACACTTCTGTGTGTGTGTGTGTGTGTTTTAATCAGTAATTTACAGTGGAGTGTGCGCTGTTGGCTGTCCCGAGCGGGTGAGGTGTGTTAATGAGAGTGTGGGGGTCCCATAGGAGCCCCTCTACCCCATCACAGATCACCTCATGGTTCCCTCAGCCAGCTGGAGCCCCTGGCCCTCTCTCAGCAGTGGGCCATTATCTCTGAGTCGCAGCCCGTCCCAGCGCCCCACACACACACGCACACGCACACACACACACAGACAAACATGCATATTTACCTGCACTGGTTTAAAGCAAACACTAAAAGATGTAAATTAACAGTAAATACATGTACACTACAGTGTGGGAAATAAGGCCGGACCGGTAGACATTTAACGGTAATTTTCACATTTGTCCGTCTGTATTTCAAAAGCATCGGACAAGATGGCCCATGAAAAATTTGTAAAGATATGGCTCGAATCTACTTCCAATTTTCTTCCAAATGTTACACTGAATGAATACATTGTGTTGTAACACGGCCTGTGAAGCAGGGGCCCCCACAGGCACGACTTTAAAAATTCATAACTCGGCCACTGATGGTCCTAGCCCCGCCAAAATTTACAGGCACATCCCTCTGCCCAAGACCTTTCGAACCAGCACAGGCACGGCTCGCTACAACCCTGCCTCGGCCCATTATTCACCCCCAAAACCCCCGCACAAGCGCTGCTCGCCGAAATCTTTAATATGAGCCCTGGCTCGAGCCAGCCTTTAAAAATTCATAACTCAGCCAACCAAAGTCCTAGCCCCGCCAAATTTTACAGGCACATCCCTCTCCCTGAGACCTTTCGAACGAGACCAGGCATGGCCTGATCTGACATCAGGAGCAAGCGCGGACCATGGAAAGCTTTAGCACAAGCCCTGGCTCCAGCCACTCAAGTGCACAGGGATTTCAAAATTCATAACTCGGCCACCGAAGGTCCTAACCCTGCCAAAATTTACAGGTACCTCCCTCTCCCTGAGTGACACAAATAAAACAATAATAATACACTCAGTATGGGCGGCACGGTGGTGTAATGGTTAGCGCTGTTGCCTCACAGCAAGAAGGTCCTGGGTTCGAGCCCCGTGACCAACGAGGGCCTTTCTGTGCGGAGTTTGCATGTTCTCCCCGGGTCTGCGTGGGTTTCCTCCGGGTGCTCCGGTTTCCCCCACAGTCCAAAGACATGCAGGTTAGGTTAACTGGTGACTCTAAATTGACCGTAGGTGTGAATGTGAGTGTGAATGGTTGTCTGTGTCTATGTGTCAGCCCTGTGATGACCTGGCGACTTGTCCAGGGTGTACCCCGCCTTTCGCCCGTAGTCAGCTGGGATAGGCTCCAGCTTGCCTGCGACCCTGTAGAACAGGATAAAGCGGCTAGAGATAATGAGATGAGATGAGAATTTGTAGTGTAATTAGCAACTAATGTCTAGTGTAATGATCTTGGCCTTTGAAGATCACAAAAATGTGCCTGGAAATAGCTGAGAAGCCATCTCCAGGCATCTAAAGCCCTTCAGATCCTGGGACCCTAAGGCGGGCCCCGGACCCCCAGCCGCATTGTTCCGGGCCTTTGGCCCATCATTCAGACAGGCTGAAATTTGGACGGACAGACAACATATTCCTTATTTCTCACACTGTACACTAGTTCCAGTTACTGAGTACATGGTTCACTGCAATGATACTTTTTTGAGTAATAATTAAACCATAGTATTTTTACTTTTTATTGAGTTTTTATTTTAAATATTCAACTTTGCTACATTTATTTTTTTAATCACTGTTACAGAGTTAAAAGCTGTTTTTGTATGGTATTTAACACCGTAGGTCAATTAAAAAGCCAGCACATTTCAAATAAGGCCATTTCGAGGTGCAATCAAAATAAAGTTTCCTGCCAAAAGCCTGTACTTCAGGAGCCAACTAATTTGGCTTCCATGGACACTTCCATGACTTCCATGGACACGGCTTCACGCAACACTGACATGGACGTGCATATGAGTGTCTCCAAAGTATTCTCGATTTTCTGCTATTGTGGGCATGTCTCAAGCTGAACACAAGCTGAGCACATGCACACTACGACGTTATTGTAATATCCCACATGACCT
The DNA here is from genome assembly GCF_027579695.1 of Neoarius graeffei. Taxonomy (NCBI): domain Eukaryota; kingdom Metazoa; phylum Chordata; class Actinopteri; order Siluriformes; family Ariidae; genus Neoarius; species Neoarius graeffei. The sequence continues at coordinate 52,868,458 of NC_083574.1, forward strand.
ACCGGGGGCAGCATAGGGCATGGTCTGAAAGTAGGACAATCTCCCAAAGAAGAAGAAGAAGATTTAAAAAAAAAAAAAGCCCTGTGTCCGAAATTGCTCACTTGTTCACTACTCCCTACTCCCTATATAGGGAATTACTATATAGAGGACTATATAGTGAGCTCCTTGGTAAAATGAAAAAACGCTTTTGGACACTAGTCCATCGCGCTGGTACTTACATCATTACTGTCATACAATTCAAATGTGCCAGATCAGCCAGTTGGTGGGTTTTCAAAATAAATACATGCATGTATTTTTGTGATAAATACATATTATACTGAGCATATTCCCCACATTAATAAATACAAAGTACCTGCATCTTTCAGTTTTTTAAATCAAGGCTGAATACTTTCTTCTTTGCCACTGCCTTTTATTAAATCAAATTTGAGACTTTTAATTTGATTTCTTTCAGCGCAACTGCAATGCATGATGGGATATATCCTCCTGGGAACCAAGAAAAAAATGTGTCTCTCAATTTCTCTTTTGTTGTGATTTCCTTACTAGGAATTTCCCAGCAACCCTACTAGTCACATGATATATAATTGGAAAGCCCAGGATGTACTCTTTACAAGACACCAGGATTCAAGTGAATAGCTTGAAAGAGTAAGAGGGTGTGCACGTAAAACAAATGTCAACTACAGAGGACACAAGTCTATGGGTTGGTTCTCAGGAGGATATTGCTTTGTTAGTGACCATTGGTTGTACGCTACTTTTCGTGATGCATTGTGGGATACTTTGAGTGCACTATATAGGGTGTAATAATCCTCACTATCATTTCAGACAGCACTATAAAATGATGTCCTCACTATATAGTGCCCTATATAGTGAGTAGGGAGTGATTTTGGACACAGGGAAGAACTCCCGTAGGCCTGGGTTATACAGGAGAAGGTACCGCTTAACCTCTTCCATCAATCACTCGTTGAAGGCATCCATCTTGTATTTTGCTTTCTCCCGGTCCCGTGCCAGTGGTTTTAAAAATTCTTCTGTATTTCGCTCTTCGACTACCCGGTCACCATCTGCAGCTACTCCTAGTTACAAAACTCATCTGTAAAGTAATTACTCAAGTAGGTCACCAGATGACTTCTTTACTCTGACTTGAATAATTTTCTTCATCACTCCTTTTACGTTTACTTAAATCAACTATGACTACAGTAGCAGTACTTTTACTCATCGCTGTGTTTTGTACTCTTTCCAATGCATTTAATCTATATGTTTTTAAAACACATATTTAAGACTACAGTATGTTTACTTTAAGAATGCTTATGCAATTTTTCGGGATGAAGTCATCTTTTGTTTCCCATTTGGCAGGCTTGTAGTACTCGAGTCCAGGACTCGGACTCGAATCCGATTCGTGTCCTAGTTTTAAGGACTCGTGACTCGACTTGGACTTGAGCACAGATGACTCGGACTTGGACTCGGATTCGTGCATTAACTGCATTTGGACTCGTAAATTGGATATGAGAACTCAGATATTTTCTTTATTTTTTTGTAACACGCCATAATAATTTGGCATAAGATATTTATATCTACATTGTTTTTTATACTAATTTTGTACAAAAGAATGCACATTCACCTGTTCATACATCATGTTGAGGAACAAACTAATGTTAATGGCGCTAAAATGCCTGGAGAGAAGCCCCAGGGATTGTCCGCTTTACTTATACAGAATTCTCGTGCAGTGGGAAAAAATGCGCTGCTATATGTTCCATATGTAGAACTATTGAGGAAACGACGGGCACAACCTCGAACTTCAACTGTCATTTGGCAAGACTCTGCCCAGAGAAGGAAGTGACACGCTATGTTCAGTGCTCTGTTGATAGCGGGGCTTGCTAAGCGATGAACTAGCTTTTTATCTGTAGCCTATTAACTAAAATGGGGCAGTCAAGCAGTAACGTTAGTCCAACACAGTAGCAGAGACGCTTTCACATAAAGGCAGCAACAGCCACCGTCAAATGGTGCAGTTGGGGTTTTGTTCTCAGACTCGACTCAGATCAAAAGTGGACTCGACTCGAAATTTTCTTTAATGACTTGGACTTGAACACTGGGGACTTGAGACTGGACTCGGACTCGAGGTTTAGTGACTCGACTACAACACTGCCATTTGGATCCAAGACTGAGCCACTATTTCAATATCAGATCAGAACACTCCTCATAATTGTTTGTTATAAACAGGAAACACATTTAATCTACAGTTTTATCTGGTGTTCTCCATATAATCTAAACTAAATTAATACCAGAACTTGCATGCAGCTAAACCTCATTTCGCAATTTACCTCAAATGACTGCATTACACTTGAATAAAGCGTATAATTGAATCATCTACAGCTGCTCCATGGACATCTCAGCCCCAGGACACGTAAAGACACACTCCAAATACTCTCAAACTAGACAAATACAGCGAGAGCCATTCTGAACAGAGGGCACATTTATTATGTGTAATATATTAACACCATGTACAAGATTTACACAAAGCTAAAGACCCAAAGCGAAAGCTAATGGGAGGCATCTGTTCCAAAACAGATGGACAAGAGTGTATTGTATTAAACTAATATTGGGTCTTGGTTTTGGAAATTCTGGCTTTTTTTTCCCTTAAATTATGTGCACCAATAAAGTATATCTGATTAACGGTACATGCACATGAAATAGCATGCAAGATTATTATTATTATTATTGGTACAATTAAGAAAGCCCATTATATTACCATTATACAACTTTGAATGTTTTTTTTTTTTATTATTTGAGAGTCATACTAACATCAGAAAAACAAACCCAAAGCTTTTATATATCTGGCTTACATAAAGTCATGTGATTGTGTAGAGGGAACTGTTCAGATACCATTGTTACCCCACCCACACACACACACATTCACCACCTCTCTTTCGCTCTCGCTCTCTCTTAGGGAAGACAAACAGCCATGTTTGTGTGGGGTAATTAGATGAGGAGAAGTGAATTAGTAGAATCCACAGAGCAGTCGTGTAGCTGAGCACAGCCCCGCCTTGCAGGGACCTGCTAATTACCCCTCGTTAGGTTGATATGTCCCCCCCCTTTTTTTTTTTTACAGTGCAGCGCTGCCACTGTAGTGAGAGAGAAAAATAATTAACGTCGGATCGACGCTGGGCTTTACGGACTCTGAGAAGCATCCTCTACACTGAGGGGAGGTACAACAACAAGAAATCCCCACAAATGATAATGTGAGGATGGTGAGTGAACATTGGTGGTGGAGTAGTGTACAAGCACACAGCGTATTCATCACTGCAATAAACAAGCATTCCACGACATGGCACGAAAGGAAGAATGCTCAGGTAGTTGGAATGCTCCTGTTGCATGTTTCCGAGTTCAAACTGATACTGATGTAACAGGAGCGTGTAGTGGCTGGTCTGGAAGGTGTATGTATATATACGGTACCGGTTATAAGTTCGGACACCCCTACTCATTCAGAGCTTGTTCTGTATTTTGACTATTTTCTACACTGCAGAACAATACTGAAGACATCAAAACTATGAAATAACATATGGAACATCAGGCTGGCACGGTAATGCAGTTGCTAGCACTGTTGCCTCACAGTAAGAAGGCTCTGGGTTTGAGCCCCACAGCTGACTGGGTCCTTTCTTTGTAGAGTTTGGATGTTCTCCTTGTGCCTGCATGGGCTTTCTCCCACAGTCCAAAGATGTGCAGGTTAGTGCAACTGGCTACTGCCCATAGGTGTGACTGGCTGTCTGTCTCTCTGTGTTGATCCTGTGATGGATTGGCGACCTGTCCAGGATGTTTCCCACCTCTCGCCTGATGTGGGCTAGGATTGGCTCCTGTGACCCGCAATGAATGAATATCAAATTATGTGGTAAACAAAGTATGTTTCATAATTTAGATTCTTCAAACTAGCCAGCGTTTACCTTGATGACTCTTTGCACACAACTGGCATTATCTTAACCGGCTTCATGAGGTAGTCACCTGGAATGCTTTTCAATTAACAGGTGTGCCTCGTCCAAAGTTAATTAGTGCAATTTCTTGCCTTATTAATGCATTTGAAACCATCAAACAGTAAATAGTAAATAATAACAATGCAGTAAATAGCCCTATTCCACAACAGTAGTAATCCATATTACGAGGGAACTTCAAAAAGTTCTTGGCCTCACCCGGAAACAAGGGGCGTAAATCCCATTTTGGAGCATAACTGTATACTATAAAGCCTTATAGCACTGTCCACAAACACTCAAATGAAAGAAGCAATCACAGAAAAAAGGAGAGGAAAGTTTCAAGCTGGTGTGCTGTTGCTCCAGGACAATGCGTCCATCCACACAGCACAGATGGCAATCACAGAAGCAGGCAAATGTGGCTTTGAACTGTTGCCCGATACACCTTACTCACCTGACCTGGCACCGTCTGACTTCTATCTGTTTCCCAACCTGAAATTCCACTTGCATGGTCGCCACTTTCAGGATAATGAGGAAGTCATCCATGCTGTTTGAGGAGGATCTGGAGACTCAAGATGTGACCTTCTTCCACGAAGGGATAGCGAAACTTGAACATCAGTGGATCAAGTGCATTGAAGATAAAGGAGACTATGCTGTCAAATAATGCAAGAACAATCTTTCTCCTGGGACGTTTTCTGGGTGAGACCGAGAACTTTTTGAAGTACCCTCATATATCAAGAACTGCTCAGCTAAGTAAAGAGAAACAACAGTCCATGTATCATCATTTGTATAGTTAGAACCCATTCACATGGATTTGTATGATGGATGCTCAACATAAACATGTAATTATTGATATGGAGTTCAAGTTCCTTTTTTTTGTCTGAGAAGATATTTGAGCATTTTTGGAAGGAGTCTCTAGAGCCAGAGCTTTATAACAGTCAGCTAGTGATAGTGCCTTTCGGTTTTCTCACACTACCAAGAAGGCTTTTCAGTAAAATGACAAGCTTCATCCATCCATCCATCCATCCGTCCATCCATCCATCCATCCATCCATTATCTGTAACCACTAATCCTGTGCTGGGTTGCGGGCAAGCTGGAGCCTATCCCAGCTGACTATGGGTCAGAGGCAGGGTACACCCTGGACAAGTCGCCAGGTCATCGCAGGGCTGACACATATGGCCCTTTTCCACTACCCTTTTTCAGCTCACTTCAGCTCGCTTCAGCTCACTTCAGCCCGACACGGCTCGCGTTTCGACTACCAAAAAACAGCACGACTCAGCTCGCTTCAGCCCTGCTTAGCCCCTAAAACTCGCACCGTTTTGGAGTGGGGCTGAAGCGAGCCAAACCGTGCCGAGTGAGGCTGGGGGCGTGAGCAGACACTCCCCTGTGCACTGATTGGTGAGGAGGAGTGTCCGCACATGCCCACACACGCCCCGCGAGCACGCTGGGATCTGTAAACACCGTAAACCCGGAAGAAGAATAATTACGAATTACGAGAATTTCTGAAGCCTTATGCGCCTCGCCTCATCTATACGCTCTTGCCAGTATCTGTTGGCGTTGTCGGTGACAACAAGCCACAGAACCAAGACCAGCAACACTAACGACTCCATGTCCATGTTTATTGTTTACTATCCGGGTCGTGAGACTACCGCTTAAAAGCTCACTGATGTCACTGTTTGCGCTGCTTAACGACATCACGTGACGTCCACCCACTTTCACTATCTCCACCCAATGTGTCCACCCACTTCCAGCCAGCACGGTTCAGTGCGGTTGTAGTCGAAATGCAACTCCAACAGCCCCACTCAGCTCAACTCAGCACGGCACGGCTCAGCCCGACTCAGCCCGCGTTTGTAGTGGAAAAGCGGCAATAGACACAGACAACCATTCACACTCACATTCACACCTACAGTCAATTTAGAGCCACCAATTAGTCTAACCTGCATGTCTTTGGACTGTGGGGGAAATCGGAGCACCCGGAGGAAACCCACGTGGACACGGGGAGAACATGCAAACTCCACACAGAAAGGCCCCTGTTGGCCACTGGACTCAAACCCAGAACCTTCTTGCTGCAAGGTGACAGTGCTAACCACTACACCACCGTGCCGCCCATGACAAACTTCAATTTTCTGTGTTTTATCGAGCTCAAGACTCCAAGGGTAATAAGAGTGCTCTGAGAGCACGAAAACCCCCACTACAATATACTGTCCTATAAGAAAGCCTTTTGCCAAGTTTCGTGAAATTCCTCCAAAAATTGTGAGAAGAGTTGATTTCTGAAGGTGAGAACCCTTTCCGGGACGGATGGACAGACTTCGCCATGATATAATCCCCCTTCGGGCCTTTCGGCCATTGGAGGATAACAACAGTAAGACTGGTGACGGAACAACAATTTTAGCTATTATAACATAAATGATGAGACGAACTAATTTGTTTGGCAGATATTCCTAAACATTAAAAGTAGCAAGCAATGGATAAAAAGTACAACGTGTCATTCTTTAATAGCTAAAAAAATTGTTAGCACTGAACAAATTGCTGTGGTAGAAGAGAAATAAAACACTTTAGAACTTGCTGCAGTGGCATATTAATCAACTTTGGGGTTCATTACATCATCCGTCCATCCATCCATCCATCCATCCATCCATCCATTATCTCTAGCCGTTTATCCTGTTCTACATTGTCACAGGCAAGCTGGAGCCTATCCCAGCTGACTATGAGCGAGATGCGGGGTACACCCTGGACAAGTCGCCAGGTCATCACAGGGCTGACACATAGACACAGACAACCATTCACACTCACATCTATGGTCAATTTAGAGTCACCAGTTAACCTAACCTGCATGTCTTTGGACTGTGGGGGAAACCGGAGCACCCGGAGGAAACCCATGCAGACACGGGGAGAACATGCAAACTCCACACAGAAAGGCCCTCGCCAGCCGCTGGGCTCGAACCCTCTTGCTGTGAGGCAAAAGTGCTAACCACTACACCACCATGCCGCCCATTACATCATCCATTCATTGATAATTTTCCTATAACAGCACACCCTGTTGCATTTTATTCCTTACATAAAGCACTGTGAAAGAGGTAAATCCAAATATGACATTTGACAGACCCAGAAAGAAAGACAGAAAGAAAAAAGATATAGTGTTTTTTTTTATGTATGGTATCTAAAGTGCATTTGAGTGCTTCACCCACAGGAATACGTTCACTGAGACACATGCGCATGCACACACAACACATACACGCACTACTCTGAACAGAAGAGCCATCAATGTGTGGTTCTACATTGGAAAAAATATCAGCTCCAACTCCAACAAGACCTCTGCTCTTTTTTCTCTTACAAAAACATCTACACCACAAGGCTGCCTTTCAACTCCACCTCACTCACACACACACACACACACACACACACACACACACACACACACACACACACACACACAGGCTTGAGCCAAGTGTGAAATGGATCAGCTGGGGTAGGAGTGTGTTAGCACACTACAGACACAAAGAATTCCTCTCTTCCTTGAGGACACGAGTCAGATGGATTCAGTTCTCCGTGCTCGATTAGGGATGTCTGATCTCATCACTTAACTACAGCCCTGCTGTCTGAATTCATTACCTGCCCCCTTTCTGAAAAGGTTTTCTTATGCCTGCTGAATTGCTCGCTTACATCCCTTTCAAATGAACATCTCTGTATTTAAAGAACGTGTCGATCAGTGTACCAGGGTCGGGTTATATGATGATGTACTACTGATATTGTGATACATGCGCTCCTGTAGGTGCCGCAGTGGTTAACAAGCAGGTTCCGGGTTCAAGTCTACTGGTTGACGGGGGCCCTTTCTGTGTGGAGTTTGCATGTTCTCCCCATGTCTGTGTCGGTTTCCTCCGGGTGCTCCGGTTTCCTCCCACAGTCCAAAGACATGCAGATTAGAACCAACTGACTACTCTAAGGTGGGGTTTACATTAGACCGTATCAGCGGATCATCAGATTAACGTTTTTAAAACGATTAGCGTGTACACAGCAACGCCAATACACGATTCGCGTGCACACAGCAACGGCAATACACGGATACGCTCGGCTCCGCAGGCATCCTGCGCTCCAAATCACTCCGCCCTGAACAGCGAGTGCCCTCTGGAGGGTGCGCACTCCGGCCCTGCGCAGCTCACAGAGCGCGCGAGTGAAGCGCACGAGCAGTGATTCGGGACTGAGCCGCTGTGTGTGTGATCTCAGTGCATATCGGGCATGCGCGTCACTTACCACTTGCAAGTGGAAGGATGGCAAGCCTAAAGACAATCATAACTACACAATGGGCAGTATTTGCATCAGTATTTGCAGTATTTTCATACTTTTATACTCTTTAATGAAAGGTGATACAAGGCGGAAGTCCGTGCCGTTTTTCAGCAGTCGTGTCACATGACCAACGCCAGCGAATCAGGAAGGTGGATGTCACAGTGACGCTGTCCAATGACGACGCCAGCTAGAGCTCAGCACAGCGTATCCGCGTATCCGTGTATTCTCAATGTTTACACAGCACCGGACCAGACACGATCTGGATTGAATACGTGGACCCTGGCGGATTCCCGTTTCCCAGCGTTTCCAGGCGTTTTAATGTAAATGGACAGTGCATCCGCGAAGGAAACGAGACAGATACGGTCTAATGTAAACTTGGCCTAAATTGCCTGTAGTTGTGAATGTGAGTGTGAATGGCTGCCTGTCTCTCTCTCTTTTAGCCCTATGGTAGATCAAAGACTTGTCCAGGGTGGACCCCGCCTCTCACCCAGTGTCAGCTGGGACTGGCTCCAGCCCACCAGCGAGCCGCCATGGATAAGCAGTATAATGAATGAATGTGATACTGTGAGCATTATTCATCCTGTGAAAACACAGATTCCACAAACCTAACTGGATGACAAAATATCATTTTGTACAAACTTTTCTTTGTTTTCTTTGTTAAGTCATTTCATTTTGCTGACCCATAATAACAATATATCAAAACCCCTGATATTTCTGTGATATTTTATTATGATTAAGGGGCTGTCTCTCCTGATGTCCTCTGTGCAAAAAAAAAAAAAAAATTGTACCATATGATTACTTAATTAACAGTGCCATCCATCCATCCATTATTTATACCGCTTATCCATCAGGATCTCAGGGGAAGCTGGAGCCAATACAGGGTACACCCTGGGCAGGTTGCCAGTCTATTGCAGGACTAACAGTGCCATGTTTATGTGTTTAATATGACCCTGGCAAAATAAAAATAAAAAAACATAGGTACCCTATGGGTACATGTGGCTACTGCTTATAAATAAAATTGTTTTCTGATCCCATGTCCATTCAGTAAATATAGCATATATGACGCAGCAGCCACAAAAATGAAATGTAATCCAAAAATGGACAATTTAAAAATCACAGAAGTAAAATACACCAAGTGTCTGTACTTTATATTATTCTACTCTTACCTCTTACAGTTTTTGAAACTGAAACCTCCGAATCGAGGCAGACATTCACACGCTGTCGCCATAACCCAAACTCTTATTTCCCGGAAAAGGGCCGGCGCTAGAGCTCAGTGGTCTCAATGTTCTTTTCGACAACTTCCCCAAACAACTTGGAAGTGCGTCACATCTACATCACACATGGGACCACTGGACAAAGGCAGTGAGGAAAGGGGGACGACCTGGAGTATATTTTAAAATACGAACGCACTTTCCCTCGGTAATAAGCATAACCATGTCTGAAAGCGATTTCTTTAGTCTAGTCCATTTATTTCAAATGGTGACCCAAATTGTATACACTCACTAGTCATTTTAATAGGAACACCTGCATGCGCAGTGCGCTATTGTTACACTCATTCTTACAACACAATGACATAGTGGCTACAGCCTCTTTGAGGCAGTAGCCACAAAAACCATGGCATTCCATAGTCTTTTGGGTGACCCTGAAACATGACTTTCATAAAATATGAGACACTGACTAAGGCCGGGATCAGACTACAAGAATTCAGCCCAATTTTGACATGATTTTGTCATGGCTAGCACATTTCCAGCATCAGGCCCAAATATGAATGCTAGGAATGACAAACAGTCCTTACAGTGTGACATAATCAAAGAAAAGCGATGTAGCATCAGGGACACCCCACGACACCATGATGAAAAGCCTAGCATGTCAGAATTTTTTTTGCATTTTCTCAACTAGTTTTACAACTCTTATGATGTGTGACGGGTGGCACGGTGGTGTAGTGGTTAGCACTGTCGCCTCACAGCAAGAAGGTCTGGGTTCGAGCCCCGTGGCCGGCGAGGGCCTTTCTGTGCGGAGTTTGCATGTTGTCCGTGTGGGTTTCCTCCGGGTGCTCCGGTTTCCCCCAAAGACATGCAGATTAGGTTAACTGGTGACTCTAAATTGACCGTAGGTGTGAATGGTTGTCTGTGTCTATGTGTCAGCCCTGTGATGACCTGGCGACTTGTCCAGGGTGTACCCCGCCTTTCGCCCGTAGTCAGCTGGGATAGGCTCCAGCTTGCCTGCGACCCTGTAGAACAGGATAAAGCGGCTAGAGATAATGAGATGAGGTGATGTGTGACTTGAATCTCCTTTTGTAGCCATGACTGACAATTTCTTGACCCTCCTCCCTGACGACACGCAAGGACCTGAATGATGATTGGTTGGGGTCAAACTTGTAGTGTTGCCAGTCTCCTGACCAAGACTTGGCAAGTCTCGAAAAGTTTCATCCAGTTGGTTGATTACTAATCTTAAAAAAGTTCTTAATATACACAACTGAAGAAATTTTCACTTATTTATGACATTTCAATATCTTTCTTAGCTGACATCTTGAGCACATCTAACGCTTGGTGTCTCTGGCCACCACCGGATGGTGCACGTGACCTAGAAAAAACTTGAAATCATGCGTGATTTCAAATCCAGCGTCAAAAATTCCAAGTTTTTTCTAGGTCACGTGCACCATCCGGTGGTGGCCAGAGACGCCAAGCGTTAGATGTGATCAAGATATCAGCTAAGAAAGATATCGAAACGTCATAAGTAAGTGAAAATTTCTTCAGTTGTGTATAATAAGAACTTTTTTAAGATTAGAAGACTTGGCAATAATCTGTGGCACTAGGATTACCTAATCTGACATGATGACCATCATGAAAGACAAAACTGTATCATGT